>NC_069506.1:129634330-129934330 GCF_027579735.1 Bombina bombina
TTACTTGTAAAAATGAGATAACATTTTCACAGTGAATCCCCACAGGAAGTCGACAGATTTATGAAGGATTATTTGGCCCTTTATAACTAAACTTGAATAGTTTCCAGGCTTATTTATAAATGCCAGGTTTTTTTTTATTATTATTATTATTCAGTTCCCTTTATGACAAGGAAATGTAAAAATGTTTAAAGCAAACAGCAAACTTAATAAATGACAGTGAAAAAAATGGCACTCTTAAAGTTGCTATTAAAGAGACAGTTGACACCTTGTAATTACAAAACATTTCTGTTGTGCTTCTAAAGAATAACATATCAGCAGGGCCGGACTTAAAAAGTCAGCAGTGTGCTGGACTTAAAAAGTCAGCAGTGTGCATTTTAAATTCTGAGCATAAGAAATTGCTCAATTTCCAAAGTTAAATTAAATGAAAAGGGGACAAAATAAATTAGGAAAATATATTGCAAAGTTGTTCCATTGCACATAATTAAACATTTTATAAATCGATCTCAAGATGTTTAGTGTCCCTTTAAAAGGACATTAATCTAAAAATGTAACACTTACTAAAATGTTTAATTATAATGAGTACAAATACTTTGCAGTGCCCTTTCATTCATTATTGTGCCCAGTTTTCCTGTAATTTACCACTGATAAAATGTATTTGCTTCCACAGCACTCAAAGCAGAGAGCTTGGATTTCCTCCTGTGGGGTTCAGAACCCTGACCCACATGCTGATTGCTTGATCAGTGCAGGCACTCATTTTGATTTGTCTCTAATTGTTCACAGAAATAGAGATACGATTATGTCCCTGAACCAACAAATTATTATGGGGTATCATTGCAGGGGCTAGCATTGCAGGTTTAGATAGCAGAATTGTAACATCATCTGTTCTCTTAAGTGAACATCTATAAGTGAAGTGAGGCACTAAGAATTGGGCAAAGAATTAAACACAAATTGAACAAGAAGTGGACAAGGGATAAGACAAGTTCTGTTTTAATACTGAGTTTTAACCACTGTTTGGCTATTTTATAAAAATGCTCAATATCTTTATATTGCTTTTTGCCACATTTTGTCTCTATAACAAACTACTTTATTCAATTACTCCTTCCCCCTCACCACCTGCACTATTCATTAGTCTATCTCTCTTAACCTTACCTTACTTCTGTATTCATGAACTTCACACATTCCTAAAGACTCTCTCTTCCCCTTGCACCTCATTCCAAAAACAGTCTCCCTACTGCAAATCTGCATCTCATCTCATATCACTCTCCCTCTTGCTCATACTAGCTGCTGGTGACATCTCCCCTAATCCTGGTCCCCCACAACTTCCTAGCCTTCCACACCCATGAGTGCCTTTCAATAGACTTCAATAACAAAACTCTGGTAAACTTTATCTCATTCTTCTTGCATCTAAAGCCACCACCCCCTTCACTTCTGCACTCTGGAACTCTTGCTCTGTTTGCAACAACCTAACTTCTATCCATGACCTCTTTATCTCCCTCTTTATCTCTATCTTTTTCTTCTGGCTTTCACAGAAACCTGTCTCTCTCCTTCAGGCACAGCTTCCACTGCAGCACTGTCACATGGGGGTCTCCACTTCAGCAACACTCCTAGGTCTGGTAATAGACAAGGAGGTGGTGTTGGTATTTTACTTTCCTCTCATTGCACCTTTCAACAAATACAGCCCTAGTCTTCCCTCACATTTTCTTTATTCGAAACACACATGATTAGCTTATTCTCTCACCACTCTATACACGTTACAGTCATATACCGCCCCCCTGGCTCCTCAACTTTATTTCTAGATCACTTTGCTGCCTTGCTACCTTATTTCCTTTCCTCAGACACCCCTGCCCTCATTCTTGGTGACTTCAACATCCCTCTTGACAATCCCACTGCCTCAACTTCTGCAACTCACTTCCTCTTTCGGCCTGTCTCAATGGACTGACCCTCCCACTCACAAAGATGGTCACTCCTGGTGAAAGGAGAAGAGCTAGCGACCGCACACCAGAACGTCTCTCGTACTAGCTGGCTCTTCTTGCTTGGATGCACCGTGTGTTTGTTTCCTTGGCGTGGGCCTAATCGTCTGGAACCTGCGAGGGCCTAATCGCCTGGAACCTGTATCAAGCAGGATAGAGATGGCAGGGAATACACTCTCCTGCGCTCGGACCCCATACAGTGGATTCCACTCAGGCTGTGTGCGCTGAATGTACTTCTCAGCTTTGATGTCTCATGCAATGTGCATAGATATGCCCTACCTCTAAACAACTGTGAGTTGTGTATGGCTTATGTAGCTAGAAGTGTTTATAAGGAACAGTCAGGAGGCTGAGAGGTCACTGAACTTGCAGTAAGGGAGTTGTCTGCCTTGGTGTGTTGAATTATATTTGTGGAAGGAAAAGATAAGCCCTAAAATTGATGTACTAGTCTGGAAGTGTGGGTTAGGTTTTCTGGAACTCGCCCCCCTATGGTTTAAAGTTAGGTAAGCAGTGTCTACTGGACATTTATCTCTTGTACCCAAGTTTGCTAAGTTAAAGGGACAGTAAACCTTAAAAATAATAGTGCAGAATTATATAACATTATTTAAGTGCTATAGTTCTAGAAGCCTTTTTTACCTTTTAATATGTAAAAATTATGGCGCTTTTACAAACCCGCTCTCTGCTCTCTGCTGAGCGGGTCTGTAATATTTAGTCAGCGCATCGGGCCAGCTGTATAGTCACAGCCCGACCGCGCCATAGCACTAAGTGCAGCTCGCTCCTGTCACAGGAGCGAGCTGCACTTAGTCTTATGGCGCGGTCGGGCCGGGCTGTGACTATACAGCTGGCCCGATGCGCTGACTAAATATTACAGACCCGCTCAGCAGAGAGCGGGTCTGTAAAAGCGCCATAATTTTTACATATTAAAAGGTAAAAATTGGCTTAATCCCAAGTGAAGACATCCGTTTATTTTAGGTGAAGACTTCACTAACTGGATCCACACGGTATAAACTTACTGGAGTCTATCTCTTCCTTTAGAGGCAGTCCTGGCAACCTGGTTTTGTACTCTCATCAGGGATGCTTCTAACATCTTTATGCATTTTATATATATATATATATATATTTATATATATATATATATATATATATAATGTCCTAAAAACTTGGCAAACCAGTCTGGGAGTGTGGGACAGGTCTTTGGGCTTGTATTCCTTACATGTGTCAGACTTGGGAAAATTCTGTCTATTGAACATTCTTCTCTTCACCCACACCTGCTATAATGACTTAGTCCCAGGGAAGACACCAGTTTTAGGGGAAGATTGTACGCTCAGGAAACAAGTCTGTAACTGTCCACTGGCTTTAACTCCCTAATCTAAAAATAACTCTTGATTTGCCTCCTCCTGTTGTCTTTATATGCAATTTTTAAAGAGGAAAAAAAAAATATATAAGCGGACTTTATACACTCTCCTTGATGCAACAGTTATTGATGAAAATTTAACATATGGACAACTATACACTATCTTGTGACTGATATATATATATATATATATATATATATATATATATATATAAAAACAATAATAATTGTGAGGGGGGGTGGAAGTCTTGGTGAGTTCCCACACTTTTTTTGTAGGACTTGACCCCTGGACTGATATATCTGATATATGCTAGAGGCTTTTATACTCCATGACGCGCTATAATCATACACTGTAGACATGTAACATGTTTTACATATGATCAATATTTTTTCTGCAATACTACTCTGTACGGCTGATAAATCTTGGGGAATTTGGTCACTTGCTGTTTAACTGATATGTACACCTTTTGTCCATACCTACTATAGTTGTTATTTGGAACAGCTACAATAGTTCATTGTTTAAAATCAGTTTAAACTCTTTGCTGTCATTTGATCATTAAGATTTTTTTTCTTTTCTTGGTAGACTAGCTTGATTAGTTTGCTTTACCCTAATCCACCTTAGATTTGCCCTAATTACTCACTCACACACTCTCATACACCTCCCTTTTTTCTTTTTCCTCTTTCTCTTTTTTTCCTTATCCCTTCACCTTTAGACTCACATTTTTTCACACCTTTGTCCATCTTTCTCTCACTTAGGAAAGAATATACACTTCACTTTACACTGATTAGTATTTTTTTTCACTTACAATAATTTTGATCACTTTATGGAGAGATTCCTATGACACATCTTGCAGACTAAAGTGAAATCTCCAACAATGGCTGCTAGGCAGAGTGACAGGAAAACCAAAAATTCTACCGAGATTATAGTAGAGGTCCATCCATCCAGATAATAATTCTCCCCCATTGAATGAACCTATAGATAGATAACTACTGTTTAAACATATTACTGAGTCACTATCTCCCCAATTTGACTCTGTTAAACAGGAGATTAAGAATTAAATTTCTTCTCTAAAAAATGAAGTCAGAGAGTATTCAACCAGGGTACAGGGAATAGAACAGAGAGATGTCTGTGATTCCTATAAATCTCAATCAGAAAATAATGAAAAGGAAATTCACAAAATGCAACTAAAAACTGAAGATCTTGAAAACAGAAGTAGAAGGAATAATATCAGAATCATTTGGGTTCCTGAAACTAAAAAATGACGACCTTGTTACATTTGTTTCATCTACACTTCCATCTATATTAGATTTACCATCTTCCCACTCTCAAATTTTTGTAGAAAGGGCACACAGAAAAGTTTAGAATTTCACTAAAAAAGATGGTACTGTTAGATCTAGGCCAGTCATAGCCAAGTTATTGAGTTTCCAAGACAAAGTACTTCCGTTACAACAATATCATAAGCCTCAAACAGTTCACTTAGACGAGAGTAAAATTATGATCTTTCAAGATCTTTTCTATGAAACACTCAGTAAAAGAAAATAACTAACTCCTATTTGTGGTAAGATGATAAAGGAAGGCCTTAGAGCCTCAGTGATCTACCCGGCTAAACTTAGGGTTATAGAGGACAATGCAACTCATATTTTTGAGAGTATCAAAGAAGCAGAACAGTTTTTAATCTCTAAAAGAGGTAGCTAGACCATGAATGTTATATAAAGTGCCCTTGCATGGCCCATCTTTGGGTTAATATTCAAGATGTCTTTAGTTTTGAAATGTGTGTTTGTTTGTTTTTTTGTTTGTTTTTATCCCCCTTATCCTGCCCCTTCCTCTATTTCCAATACATTTTTGAGAACTTTTATTGGATACAGCAAGTATATTTCTGATATCCTCTTGGATTGTGGGGGGTATCACTTCTCCTATTAAACAAAAGGCTATTATTCATCACTTTAAAAAACTGCATACAAATATTGCTTTTCTGCAAGAAACCCATTTATCCATAGAGGAAGCTTTAAAACTTTAAACCTCATGGGTTAATCAGATATTTGCTTCTCCTTCTACTGCAAGACAAAAGGGGGTAATAATCATATTTGCTAGGAATTTTAAATACAAAGTCTTATACTCTTTTATCGATCCGGAAGGGAGATATGTTATTTTGAAGTTAAAAACAACTAGCAGTGTTTCTACTCTTTGTAATGTATATGCACCTAATCATTTTGATCCAATATTCTGGGACTCTATTCAGCTCAAATTGCTAAATATTATAGAAGGGCACCTTATTTTGGGAGGAGATTTTAATATGGCATCTCAGTATCCTCTAGACAGGTTAAGACAAAACCAAAATCAAGTTAAGACAAATAGAGATAAACTAGAGAATAAACAGTTCAAGAAACTTTTTTTTAACTTAAGAGATGTTTGCAGTGCACAAAATCCTAATACTCAAGGTTTTACCAGTATGTCCAAAGGGCATAATTCACTCTCTAGAATCAATTTATTTTTGGTCAGTGATAGTTAAATAAATATTGAGGGGGTGGAGCCAACTAGCAAAGAGAATGGATGCATCTCTGTAGAGCTCCCGCATATAACATTGTTTTAGAACTAAAAAACAGCTATTAAGGATGTAGGCTATCATACAAATGTAACTGAGACTTTAGCAGATTTAAGACTAGTAAGATTTCTGTGAATTGCGACCCTTATGCCACTTTCCTAATGTTAGATCACATCCTGCGAGGAGGGTTGACCAAAGACGACGAATAACAAGTGTCAAAGCTCTATTGGACCTTCATACACCCCAGGTATTCCATAGACCTGCAAATAACAAAGCGCAGAAGGAGTGACATATGGGAATTGAGCTATGTATGTTCAGGGTCAATGACTGGCCTTAGAGATAAAGAAACAAACAGCGCGAAAACCTCCATTATTACAAGTGACGTCACTACTTCTGGGGAAGACGGAGGCCTACTTTGGCGCATTAGATCACTTTGAGAGCCACAACACAGATGGAGCTCATTGTTCTGCATTTAAAAGAGCTGTCTGCCCATTTGGATTGGCACCATATGGCCTGCATAGAAGCGCTGCACGACAGAGCCGACTCAACGTGGGAGGTTACACCTCCAACTTCACACGATCCCAGCATCGATGTTCTTGCTACCCGGAGTGTCACAGTGAGGTCTTGGTGTTGTTCCGAGGTGGCAGATACTTTAAATTTCCAGCACGCACAATGGAGGGAGCCTGATTCTAACATAGTCCGCAAAGGGAATGTGGTGGTACTCCCTGAGATCTCTCTTCCTACTAACATTACGTAGGCACTAATAGATGCAGAAGCAGCTTTAGTATTTCGGGATATTCAGCAACCGGACCTACTACATAGACTACTCAGACTGTCTACACTGTCATACGACAAATATATCTATATAATATAGTTTGAAGGAGACTCGGGTCTCGGTTGGCCGAGGACCTCTCCAGCCCTACATTTGTCTACATGGGATTTGAGAGATGCATTTTCCCAGCTTGCTCAACAATCTTCTATGCTCATAACTAGATCTGGTTCGGGGTAACTGGATTGTATAATTTTTGGGATGTCGGAACCACCCTAGGACACAGACTTACCCACAATATACCCCCGTATGATGGTCTAGGGACCTGAGATTAAGGGATTGCCCACATCCAGGATGTTTTAACTTTCTTTACTCCGCCGAGATTTTAGCACAACAAGTATAGCTTTAATTGGTTTGATGCCAATATTTTGATAGGAATGTTTTTTCTACTGTTGCATCCGACTCTCCACCGCATCTATCATCATAGAAATATAAGTTGCACAGTTGTCTGGGTTATCGTTATATTTAGCGTAACTATTTTCTTGAATAGTAATAGCAATCTGAATTCTATGTGACTGTCTCCAGATTGCCACAAGTTCTTTGTTTACTTTTCAATTTTTATTGTTATATGGTGGCATATATTGGCCCTTTTCTATGTACTACGTTAAGATAATGAGACTCTTGATTACCACTTCCCTTTTTATCTGAGTTCAACCCTGAGGATAGCTAAAATACCCACATGTAGCATGTTATTAATGCTGACCCAGAAACTTAATTTTGTGGCATCTCATGGGGTTTAACTGATGAAGTTATTGTTTATTTGCATTCCTATATATAAGCTTTAGAACTATACATTGTCTTTTTTTTTTTAATATTCATTATATGCCATATGTATTTTAGTTGTGAATATATATATATATATGGACTGAAAATAATTCCCCTCCACACAGCTTTGTATACCCCATATTGCTTTTTAATCAGGTATATATAAGATTACATAAATTAACATTTTAGAGCTTAGCTTGACATAATCCCCATCCGCCTATAAAGTAGGTTTATCATGTTATTTTTGTTCATGATGGATAATATAGACGTCTACATATAGGAAATATCTGTCCTATGTACATTTAGACTATTTAGCGCTTGTCTGACCTTCTAGTTGGTTGAGACCCTGATTATGGTGAGGCGGGTATTACTCATGCTCTAAGGTTGTAGATTAGGCTCTTGTTATACTCGTTCATATGTGACCCTATACCCATATTTTAGCTACTACCTTGATATAGTGTGTAACATAGTCCACATGGGTGTCGTGACCTCCCCCTTAGTATGGGACTATAATAGAATGTTTAAAAAGCCACTTGCGGCTGAGGTGGCACCATATAGCATTATATAAGCATTGGTTTCTATTGGGAGGAGGTTCTCTGTATTTAAGATTAAATAGATGAGGCACTCTGTATAGTTGGTGGTGGTATGCTACCAAGATATATTAAAGGACAATCACATGTTCTCTGCACGTTACTCGTGAACTAATGTTGGTCTTTTTAGTTGAGGTTACAAGACAGTCTAACATAATAGTTTGTATATCTCCATTGTCATATATATTTCAACTATATCAGACGAAGAGTCCCAATTTGTTGATATTATGTCTACCGTGTTATGATCCATATTATCAATATGACCCAAAGAGCAGGGTTCATAGCCTAGCTCACGCAAAGTAAGGGACACTATAATTGCCAGTCCTCTCCTGACTTAATTCAGCATCTAATTACTATGGCCACAAATAATTTATGTTCTTTTTACACCATTATATAGCTCCTACTGTACTTGCTCACCTCCCCCCCCCCCCCCACCTCATTTTTGTTTGGTGTAATAACTACTCTCATTGATATTTATTTATGCTATATTATTTCATTTTCTATTCACCCAATTTGGTGAATAATATAGAGGTATTCCCGCTGGTAGCTATATCTCTCACTACCTAAAGTATGTTATCATTCTAAAATGTTCAACTGCAAGCTAACTTTATCATTTAAACCGATAAGAATCCTCCTGAATTATATTATACATAGGTTCAATATACACTTCTATTGAGGACAACCATAACTGTAAGTTGTCTCCCCTTGAAGGAACTATATACACCTAGAGGTCACCTTTAGACTATATCAAACCCAAGATTGGGCCCATGCTGTCTGATGTCTACTAGCTATTTCTAGAATATTTGCCTACCCAAGTCAGGGACTCATTATCACAAGATATACTCTACTTTGAGTCTTGTTGATGCTATAGGACTAAGCATACTAACATTTCTATATTCTACTATCCTGATAGAGAGGTCATACGCTATTTCCATTAACTTATATGAGGCTCTATTTTATTCACTCTAAGGAACATACTAGTCCTTTATAATATACATATGATCCACTAATTCCTGCTAGCCTATACAGTGGAATAACCTTCTGCTCACTAATAAAGATCTTGCCAAAGTCAAACCTGATTTACTGAAGATAACTAATAAGATCTTATGATTGTCTTTATTACATAGGTCATATAGTATGTTAATTTACAATAGTCCATTATCACCTATTATTATGACCACCTCAGATTTCTTAATTACTAATTACATATAGCCTCGTCTTAGTTCCCATAATCCCCAATATTACGGCCCGCCCCTCTCCCCCTTTCTACCTTTTCCCTTTATTATAAGCGGCTCTGGTCCGCTGATTTCCCCTAAATAGAGGTTCCAAATATCTGCATACAGTTTATATATTTGTGTTTTCTCTATGGCTCTTTTATATGACAATGTTGAATACTGTGTGAAAAACCTATGTATGTTAATGTCACTTTTCAACACCTGATGGGATTTTGCATTGTATGTAAAATGGTTATTTGCCGTTTCTATATCTAACAACCTCAATAAAAAATGTTTATTAAAAAAAAAAAAAAAATATTGGAATTAAGGATTCTACTGTATTTCTTTGTTTTTTCTCTCAGATCATGCCCCTATTACATTAACAATCTCTTGTAATAAATGTATTTCCTTTTTACATTGTTTCCACTTCACTGTATACTTATTTAAAGATTTTAAATTTAAGAATGTTCTTATTAGTAAATGGGAAGACTACCTCTCCTTCAATAAAAAATACATAGACAGACCTGAGATCTTTTGGCAAGCGGCTAAATCAGTTTTAACCGGGGACGTTATCTCCTATATGATTTTTTTTTTTTTTAATTAAAAAAAGAGAGAGAGAAATTATGAATTATTTAGTTGACTCTTACAATAGTTAATTGGCTAACCCAAAAAAGAAAAACTGGGACATCTATGTTAAAGCTAAAAAAGAGCGTGACACTTTTATGATATATTCCACCACTCAGAAGGAGCTTAACTTGCAGGCCAAATACTATAGACACGGTAACAAATCTGATAAACTTTTGTAGAAAGTGGATGTGTCAGGGAGCTCAGTAAAACAGTTAAAGCCTGCCCACTATTCACACTCCTCACAAAGTGTGAACAAGTTGAAAAGACTGAAAAGAAAGATTGTGGGTGGCGCCAGTAAAGGTAGGGAATATGTCTAAAAGTGCGAGTCACAATTACAAAATACCAAAAATAAAAATATATATATAAATCACAGCTATACCTATTGTGAAAAGGGAGTATTTATAGTGTTACCAGGCTAACTCAGCTCTAAAAACAATAAATAATAATCTTAAAAAGCAGGTAATTTAAATAAATTGATAATATTTTATTTTTAATACATAGACTAGTCAAAACATTAGGACATTTAAAGTAGAATTGCACCGGTGCCCCTAAAATATAAAAATAATTGATATTAAAAAATCGAATAGAACAAAAATTCCTAAAAAACAATTCCTAAAACACAATTCGATATACTATACATACAATCTTAAAATAAAGGACATCAAAAATTCAGATGAGAGGTGATCCGTGTGATAAAGGTTATTGGAAGTATAATACAGATATCAGCTCTCAAAGTCCCTTTTAGTAACCTTGCAGCGATATTATTAGTCAGATTCTGGTTTGCTCCTATTCCGGATAAATGTAATAAAGTTGCAACTTAAGATACTTTTCCAATTTGTTACATCAAATCAACCCGGACTGATCTTTTCAGTATTGATGCGTGTAAGATAAATCTAATGTGCTGGATCTGGGTCTCAGCGATATTGGCAAGCTATTTGTATTTTCAGTTCTTACTCACCAAATATCCCCTCAGTGTAGCACAGTCTGGTTTCACTGTTGGATAACCGCCAGGCTGTCTCACCAACAGTAGGACTTTCCTCCTTAGTTTGCGATAAATGACGGTCAGCAGCTTCTTCGTTTCAACACTTGAAAATCCTCAAATGGTATAATGATCCGTTTGCAGAAGTGCGCGCACTTATTTTGAAATAGCCGCTCATACAGTTTCAACCAATCTGCCTTCCTTTCGTTTGCACTAATCCTGGCTTCTTGGTATACGGTTCTGGGAGCACAATAGTGGTACATACGGGCTCTCAATCAGCCTCTCCTTGCTTTGCACAAAGCTCACAGGTGCTGGGAAATCAGTTAATCCACGCGTATCGGCTCTCGTGGGGCCTTTGTCAAGATAACTGTTCCCATCGTTTCTCTCCTAATAAAGGCTGTAAAATTAACCCCTTAGTGTTCAAATCACTTAGATCATCAAGATGTTTTCTTTCTTAGCGGTTTTTGTTTTTAAAAAGTAGATGAATTGGTATCTTAAATCCTTTGTTGAAGAATTCTTTATTTTAAATTATTTTGTATTCCAGACTTGCAAGGTTACTATCAGTGATAGAAGTATAATATTTTGGAATTTCATGCTAAACGTTCATCTCTTCACCCTAAATGTGGATTACAACTCTCACCACCTAAAGTCATTCTTAATAAGTCCATTTTAAATAAGGGAAAAATAAATAAATCGACTTGAATATCTATTATACATTTCAAAATGGATATAAAAAAATTAATTTATTACTATGAGATTGAGTCTAAAACTAACATAATACTAGCTGGGAGCCTCCAAACACTTCATATAAAAAGATATATATATATATATATATATATATATATATATATATATATATACTAGATGACAATAGTCCACTCATATATAAAAAAAAATTATGTCTTACAAAATATATAATATAATAAGTATAATAAACAACCTAAGTTTCTATATATACAAAAGTATCAGTATAAATTTAAAATGTATTTCATTATATATTTAAAATTGTTGTTATAAATCCAAAACGGAAATGTTTAGAATACTTAATAAGATAAAATTGAGACAGACCAAAAATTATCAAAATCTATAAAATCTAAAAAATCTAAAAAATCTAAAAGCTATAAAAAAAGACCAGGCTAGACCAGGTGTTAAGGTTCAGGGTTCAGTTACCATAGGCCATAATCAGATAAGTCTATTCAGATCAAGCTCACTATTCAAACCTGATGGATGTAACGTGCCAAAATTATAGATCAATTCTGCTTCTTGTCTAAGGAGCTTTCTCTCCATATCTCCCCTTCTCCCATCTCCATGCACTTTTTTATCCCCCAGTATTTCATACAATTTAAATTTCCCTGATGTTTTTCATAAAAATGTTTATAAAGTGTTGTGTCTTTCCTATGATTTTCAATACTTAGGATGTGCTCCCTAATCCTGTCTCTGAGTTTTCTACTCGTTTGACCGAGATACAAAAGATTACAGTCACATTTAATGGCATAGATAACATTCTCGTCTGAACATCTAATAATCCCATTAATTTTATATAATTTCCCTGTTTTACTAGATTCTAGACCTTTCAATTTGCTACTGTATCTGCACGATTTGCATGAATGGCAAGGGTAAAATCCCTCTATTGTATTCCCTTCAAGGTCCTTCATCCCTTTTTGATATCACTTGCCAGTTTTTCTATATTTTTACTATCATACCCTTTTTGTTTGAATCTATCAATAATAGTTCGTGATTGACTATCATATTCATCAGATTTTGTACAATTCTTTCTTACTCTTAATAGCTGCCCTTTGGGTATGTTCTTTTTCCAAGTATCAAGATGGTTACTTTCTGCATCTATATAATTGTTGGTATCCACTTTTTTAAAAAAGGTCCTAGTCACAAGTTCACCAGCCATTATTTCAATTTCAATATCTAAAAAGCTTATTTTATTTGAACTATATTCGTGAGTGAAAGTTAGGCCATAGTCATTATGGTTCATATCCTCAATAAATTGGTCCAGTAGCTCAAGGTCCCCTTTCCACACAATAAACATGTCGTCTATATAGCGCCTATAGAGCACAAGGTTCGCACCCCATGGGGATCTTCCAATAAATTCTTCCTCGAAGATCCCCATGAACAAATTCGCATAACTGGGTGCGAACCTTGTGCCCATAGCCGTACCTTTTGTTTGTAAATAGTATCTTTCATCGAATTTAAAATAGTTTTTATTTAAAATAAACTTTATACACTCCAAAATGAATTTACCTTGTTCTTTTAACATATTTTCATCTTTTTGTAGATAAGATTCTATTGCTCTTAGGCCTAAAAAGTGATCAATATTGGTATATAACGCACTAACGTCACAAGTGACTAAAATCATATTCTGTTCCCATTTCACTGTCCCAATTTCATTTAAAAAATGTGTTGAATCGAGTAAAAATGAGGGTAGTTGTTTCACATACCCCTGCAGAAAGAAATCTATATATTAAAATGATTATCACTATTAACAGATTCATCTATTAAATTTAATAGACTTTCCCTAGTTTTAAAGAGTTCCATTTTAAATGGAGACTAAGAGATATTAAAAATAAGAGATTTAAAATTAAAGGTTACCTACCTAAAATCAATTACTCTCACAGTTTGCCTTTACTGGCACCACCCACAATCTTTCTTTTCAGTCTTTTCAACTTGTTCACACTTTGTGAGGAGTGTGAATAGTGGGCAGGCTTTAACTGTTTTACTGAGCTCCCTGACACATCCACTTTCTACTTATTTTATTGTCTCACAGGTCAGGTTTGAATTTAGTTATTTGTCATTTACATTGTAACCTTTATTTTTAAATCTCTTATTTTTAATATCTCTTAGTCTCCATTTAAAATGGAACTCTTTAAAACTAGGGAAAGTCTATTAAATTTAATAGATGAATCTGTTAATAGTGATAATCATTTGGTAGACTCTGCAGGGACTGATGAGACTCAGAATTGTAATAATATGAATTTAGAGAACCTAGAGGGATTATTGATGAAAGAACTTAAGATTAACACTGAGCTAAAATTTATGGAAAAATATGTCTCTTTAAATATGGTCCCTAGAGGTTTGCGTCTCAAAAAAGACTGCACTTTCGATCTAAATGAGACACATAAAGAAGAATGGTATGAGATTCTTGAAAAAGCCTCTTTAGACTTGATAAGAGTAATAATTAAAGCCAGGACACTAGCTATAAAAAATATTAATGAAGATATAACGAAATTAAAAAACTTTTTAGAAAGTAAGAAAAAAGAGATCTCAAAAGACAAAGAAAGAGAATTAATTCATAAATTACAAGAACTTAAGGGGGATATACTTAAAACAAAATGGCATAAATACCGGAGAGACCAGGATGATTATAAATTAGAACCAAACACAAATAAAAATATGGGTAACATAAATGAGATGAAAAATGCATCGCTGTTCAGCAAAAGGAAAGAAAATAAAGAAACAGTAGTAGAACAAGATTCAGAGACAAAAAGATTATCCAATGAAGATGAGAGGAGAACTAATCTTTATGAAACTAATATAGGGAGTCTACATAGAGAAGAGAATAGGAGAGATTACAGGGGAAATACAGAACAGTGGAAAGGAGATTTTGACAGAAGAAATCATAAACCTAGACACAACAACTATAGAGATAACCAGGGTCAGCACCATGGAAGATAGGAACCGAACTATGTAGGATATTCCAACCAATATACACCACATAGGGGTTATAATAATTACTCATCTAGATTTAATGGAAGACATCAGACAAATGCTAGACATGATAGGGAATACTATAATGGTAATGATAACCTACATAGAAATTCGTGGAGAGAAAATAACTATAGGGGTTGGAACCAGAGAGGAACATTCAATGAAAGGGGGTGGTTTAATAGAAATGAACAATGGAGTCAATCTAATAATAAACCAGAATATAAAGGAGATAAACAACAACAACAACAACGAGAAAATTGGAGAATACCGACACATAATAGATATGAGGCATTAGAAATTGACCCAAAAGATTATCGAACCACTCAACCAGGTACCTCCAATGATTTTTTAGATGTAGGCAGGGAGAGAACCCACGATCCTCCAAAAGGAAAAAGGAGAAGAGAGGGAACAGAGGGAGAGGAAAGGGAAGATTAGAACCTAGAGAGGAGATGCCAGAAATAGGAACTGAGACAGTAACCAAAGGAATCTTTAATATTAGTAACGTTTCATTAACTAAAGAACAAGAATTAATATTGAGCAAGGGCCTGTCATTCGCCCCCTCATCTAAGATGAACAAATTTGAACATCTTATTAACTTAAACCAATTTATCAGAAAATTGACCTTGAAAAAATATTTTATTAAAAATCCAATTTTAAAAAATTGTCTAGAAGAGAAAGAAGATCCAGCATCAAAAAGCTACATACAGACAGATTTTAGAAAACAATCAAATTTTTTCCCAAGCCATGAAAAAGGTAATTATATCGAGTCCTTTGAGAAATCAGTAAAAAAAGACAGACGAATTAGATATAACCGACACTAAGAGTATTAAATGGAATCTGTCCCTCAAAGAAAAAAGTTTAATAAAAGAATTACAGAATAGGAAAGATTTGGTGATAAAACAGGCAGACAAAGGTGGGGGGATAGTGATCATGAATAGTACATATTATTTAGAAGAAGCCCAGAGGTTATTAAATGACACTACCACATATAAAAAATTAAATGGGGATCCGAGTGACACCTTTTTTAAACATCTGGAAACACTCCTTAATGATGTAAAATCGATAAAATTGATAAATGATACTGAATATGATTTTTTGTTGGTAAAAAATTTTAGGACACCAATCTTTTACTTTCTCCCAAAGGTCCATAAGGACCTAGAGAGACCTCCAGGGCGTCCCATAATATCTGGGATTGAAAGTATAACCTCCAATTTGTCACAATATATAGATTTCTTTCTGCTGGGGTATGTGAAACAACTACCCTCATTTTTACTCGATTCAACACATTTTTTAAATGAAATTGGGACAGTGAAATGGGAACAGAATATGATTTTAGTCACTTGTGACGTTAGTGCGTTATATACCAATATTGATCACTTTTTAGGCCTAAGAGCAATAGAATCTTATCTACAAAAAGATGAAAATATGTTAAAAGAACAAGGTAAATTCATTTTGGAGTGTATAAAGTTTATTTTAAATAAAAACTATTTTAAATTCGATGAAAGATACTATTTACAAACAAAAGGTACGGCTATGGGCACAAGGTTCGCACCCAGTTATGCGAATTTGTTCATGGGGATCTTAGAGGAAGAATTTATTGGAAGATCCCCATGGGGTGCGAACCTTGTGCTCTATAGGCGCTATATAGACGACATGTTTATTGTGTGAAAAGGGGACCTTGAGCTACTGGACCAATTTATTGAGGATATGAACCATAATGACTATGGCCTAACTTTCACTCACGAATATAGTTCAAATAAAATAAGCTTTTTAGATATTGAAATTGAAATAATGGCTGGTGAACTTGTGACTAGGACCTTTTTTAAAAAAGTGGATACCAACAATTATATAGATGCAGAAAGTAACCATCTTGATATTTGGAAAAAGAACATACCCAAAGGGCAGCTATTAAGAGTAAGAAAGAATTGTACAAAATCTGATGAATATGATAGTCAATCATGAACTATTATTGATAGATTCAAACAAAAAGGGTATGATAGTAAAAATATAGAAAAACTGGCAAGTGATATCAAAAAGGTTGATAGAAAAGATCTACTAAAAAAGAAACATAAACAGAAAAGGAAAAGTTTTAATGTCACAAGTAATGAGGAATTAAATATACCAATAATTACTACCTTTTCGTCTCAACATAAACTTTTTAAGAAAGTGGTTAACAAACACTGGCACTTACTGCTAAAAGACCCTTTAATTGGCCCTAATATAAGCAGAAACCCTAGATTTATCTATAAAAAAGCCCAAAATTTAAGAATTTATTGGCTCCTAGTGAGTTTAAGAGAAATAAAATGACTATGGTATAAAGGGATGAAGGACCTTGAAGGGAATACAATAGAGGGATTTTACCCTTGCCATTCATGCAAATCGTGCAGATACAGTAGCAAATTGAAAGGTCTAGAATCTAGTAAAACAGGGAAATTATATAAAATTAATGGGATTATTAGATGTTCAGACGAGAATGTTATCTATGCCATTAAATGTGACTGTAATCTTTTGTATCTCGGTCAAACGAGTAGAAAACTCAGAGACAGGATTAGGGAGCACATCCTAAGTATTGAAAATCATAGGAAAGACACAACACTTTATAAACATTTTTATGAAAAACATCAGGGAAATTTAAATTGTATGAAATACTGGGGGATAAAAAAAGTGCATGGAGATGGGAGAAGGGGAGATATGGAGAGAAAGCTCCTTAGACAAGAAGCAGAATTGATCTATAATTTTGGCACGTTACATCCATCAGGTTTGAATAGTGAGCTTGATCTGAATAGACTTATCTGATTATGGCCTATGGTAACTGAACCCTGAACCTTAACACCTGGTCTAGCCTGGTCTTTTTGTATAGCTTTTAGATTTTTTAGATTTTATAGATTTTGATAATTTTTGGTCTGTCTCAATTTTATCTTATTAAGTATTCTAAACATTTCCGTTTTGGATTTATAACAACAATTTTAAATATATAATGAAATACATTTTACATTTATACTGATACTTTTGTATATATAGAAACTTAGGTTGTTTATTATACTTATTATATTATATATTTTGTAAGACATAAATTTTTTTTATATATGAGTGGACTATTGTCATCTAGTATATATATATATATATATATATATCTTTTTATATGAAGTGTTTGGAGGCTCCCAGCTAGTATTATGTTAGTTTTAGACTCAATCTCATAGTAATAAATTAATTTTTTTATATCCATTTTGAAATGTATAATAGATATTCAAGTCGATTTATTTATTTTTCCCTTATTTAAAATGGACTTATTAAGAATGACTTTAGGTGGTGAGAGTTGTAATCCACATTTAGGGTGAAGAGATGAACGTTTAGCATGAAATTCCAAAATATTATACTTCTATCACTGATAGTAACCTTGCAAGTCTGGAATACAAAATAATTTAAAATAAAGAATTCTTCAACAAAGGATTTAAGATACCAATTCATCTACTTTTTAAAAACAAAAACCGCTAAGAAAGAAAACATCTTGATGATCTAAGTGATTTGAACACTAAGGGGTTAATTTTACAGCCTTTATTAGGAGAGAAACGATGGGAACAGTTATCTTGACAAAGGCCCCACGAGAGCCGATACGCGTGGATTAACTGATTTCCCAGCACCTGTGAGCTTTGTGCAAAGCAAGGAGAGGCTGATTGAGAGCCCGTATGTACCACTATTGTGCTCCCAGAACCGTATACCAAGAAGCCAGGATTAGTGCAAACGAAAGGAAGGCAGATTGGTTGAAACGGTAGGAGCGGCTATTTCAAAATAAGTGCGCGCACTTCTGCAAACGGATCATTATACCATTTGAGGATTTTCAAGTGTTGAAACGAAGAAGCTGCTGACCGTCATTTATCGCAAACTAAGGAGGAAAGTCCTACTGTTGGTGAGACAGCCTGGCGGTTATCCAACAGTGAAACCAGACTGTGCTACACTGAGGGGATATTTGGTGAGTAAGAACTGAAAATACAAAAGCTTGCCAATATCGCTGAGACCCAGATCCAGCACATTAGATTTATCTTACACGCATCAATACTGAAAAGATCAGTCCGGGTTGATTTGATGTAACAAATTGGAAAAGTATCTTAAGTTGCAACTTTATTACATTTATCCGGAATAGGAGCAAACCAGAATCTGACTAATAATATCGCTGCAAGGTTACTAAAAGGGACTTTGAGAGCTGATATCTGTATTATACTTCCAATAACCTTTATCACACGGATCACCTCTCATCTGAATTTTTGATGTCATTTATTTTAAGATTGTATGTATAGTATATCGAATTGTGTTTTAGGAATTGTTTTTTAGGAATTTTTGTTCTATTCGATTTTTTAATATCAATTATTTTTATATTTTAGGGGCACCGGTGCAATTCTACTTTAAATGTCCTAATGTTTTGACTAGTCTATGTATTAAAAATAAAATATTATCAATTTATTTAAATTACCTGCTTTTTAAGATTATTATTTATTGTTTTTAGAGCTGAGTTAGCCTGGTAACACTATAAATACTCCCTTTTCACAATAGGTATAGCTGTGATTTATATATATATTTTTATTTTTGGTATTTTGTAATTGTGACTCGCACTTTTAGACATATTCCCTACCTAAAATCAATTACTCTCACAGTTAGCCTTTACTGGCGCCACCCACAATCTTTCTTTTCAGTCTGATAAACTTTTGGCCAGATTGGTTAAAAACCATTCCAGATCTCGTGGTATTGAAGCCATTAAGAAAGATGATAAGCTATACAATAACTCCCAAGACATTCTATCCCTCTTTTCTTCATATTATGCAGATTTATCCTCACACAAAGTAGTGAACTTGAATAACAAAGAAAACTTTGGGATAAAATAAAAAATCTGGTTATTCCAATACAATTCTTATCTAATATTAACATTCCAATCTCAAAGAAATCTCAGATGTTATAGATGCAATTTCTTTAAATAAAACACCTTTTGCCTAATGAATTTTATAAGATTTTGAAACCAAATATTATTCCACATTTGAAAAATCTTTTTAACAAATATTTCATTGATGAGGAGCCTTGTTCGAATGCCTCATTTGCGTCTTGAACCACCCTGATTTTTAAAGCGGGAAAGATCCACAGGACATGAGGTATTATAGGCCAATCACACTTCTTATCTCAAATTACAAAATTGTAACCTCAGTTTTGGCCAATAGACTTCAAATCCCTTTAAACCAGGTGATTAATTCGGATCAAGTGGGATTCTTGAAAGGTAGAAATTCTTCAGCAAAAATTAGAGAATTATTTTTTTATTATAGACTATCTTAACTCTAAAGATTGAACAGAATAGTCCTCTTGGAAGGACCCTGCTATTATTTCTCTAGACGCAGAAGCATTTTAATGGATAAATTATTTCTTAAAGGACCCATTTTGCAATTTGTTAAAAATATTTACAATAGACCAAGAACTTCAATATTAATTAATGGCCAATTAACACAGAATATATGGCTTGATCAGGGTACTCATCAAGGCTGCCCGCTTTCGTCTTTTGTATTTATTATTGCCATAGAATCACGTGCAATTACTATACGTCAACATATAGATGGCATCACTATAAATACAAAAGAAGTTAAAGTTGCATTATATGCTGAGGACCTCTTAGTTTACATCTCTAACCCGGCAAAAAATATTCCTAGGCCTCTATTTACCAAAGTCTGGCGGACCAGACCTCGCTGAATATGGAGAGCATCACGCTCTCCGTATTCAGCAGTGCACCAGCAGCTCATATGAGCTGCTGGTGCAATGCCGCCCCCTGCAGACTCGCGGCCAATCAGCCGCCAGCAGGGGGTGTCAATCAAGCCGATCGTACTTGATCGGGTTGAATTCCGGCGATGTCTGTCCGCCTGCTCAGAGCAGGCGGACAGGTTATGGAGCAGCGGTCTTTGTGACCGCTGCTTCATAACTGCTGTTTCTGGCGAGCCTGCAGGCTCACCAGAAACACGGGGCATCAAGCTCCATTCATAGCTTGATAGATAGGCCCCCATATCTCTTACAAATTATTGATATATTTAGTACATTTTCAGGCAACAAGATGAATACAACCAAATCAGAATTTTTTTGGTTAAGAAAAGATTCCAAGTCCTTAGCCTCTACTTTCAAAACCGCTACAGTTTCATTTAAATACCTTGGGATCTTTATTTCGTTAGATTCAAATTACTGGTATAATCTTAATATCATTCCATTACTTTCTAAAAGTAAAGAAGATCTGAAACATTGGCATAATCTTCCACTATCTATTTCCGGGCAAATATTTTTTTTTTAAAATGATCTCTTTTCCAAAAATTATTTACATATTACAAAATGTTCCTATTTTCTTTAAAATGAAAGATCTTCAAAGCCTGCAGTTAGCTGTTACATTTTATCTGGCAGGGAAAAAAACCCAGAATAGCTTTAAAAAACCTTTTCTGCCTAAAAGATATGGTGGTCTTTCATTACCAGACCTCCATTTATATAATCTTATTTCTCTGGGGAAAATTGCGATTGGATGGCTTGCAAGTTCTGATTACTTCTCACCACTAGATCTGGAAGCAAACATAATATACCCATACTCTATAATTTCACTTTCTCATTATCACCCAAAGTTTCTCCCCTAAAAATTAAAAAACTTAAGCTCTATTCAGAATCTTTTATTGGCCTGGTGCAGGATCTGCTCTCTATTAGGCCTTAAATATAATATTTCAAAACATAAAATCATAAAAGACAACCTAGAGTTTATTCCATGTAGACAATTCCAAATATTTAACAACTGGGCATCTCTTGGGCTTAATAAATTAATGCAATGTATCTGCACAGATACTAAGAGTGTTAGGACTTTCTCAGTCCTGAAAGATAAATTCTCCCTTAAAAATAGGGATTTTTTTGCATATCGCCAAATAAGGTATTACATTAAAAATATTTTATCTTTATATGGTTGAGAATGGAATTGGGATACATTGGATTCATGACATAGCTAGGAAAGGTCTTTTCACTATATCACCATGGTACCACGTTCTCTGCTAATCTCAATTGCATCTCCTCAAAATGGGAATTTATTTCTGTGAGCTAGATGGAAATACTATTAAAACCTCTATTAAGAAAGTACATACCTCCACTTTATCTGCAACATGGCAAGAATCACTTTTATAATTGTTATATATGTCTTAATATACGCCTAAAAAGGGCTATAAATTGAATAATACTAGTTTTAATAAATGCCCTATGTGTCATTATATAGAAGCCGACTTAGTACATATGTTTTGGAACTGTCCTAAAATAAACCAACTTTGGTTAAAACTAGAATATTGGATTCAAAATAAAATGAAATTAGCAGAATTAAAATTTAATTTATCCCAGATGATATTGTTTCCATCAGCCAAAAAACAGCAGATGAAAATAAACTCATCATCAACTCCATGATATTAGAAGTCTAATCTTTCATAAATGGAAGGAGAAGCATATACCGAAACTTTTCGAAATAATAGACTTTATTAAAAAACAATGCATATTAGAACAAAGAGATACAGACACAAATATTGAGTTACAAATTAGTTTTTTTTTTTAGAATGTGGTCTATTTTCCTCAAAGCCTTGTCTAAACAAGAACAAGATATAATAATATTCCCCTTTACAAATTCAGATGGTCATTCTGATTTTCAGCTATCGATGCACTCTCAAACTCAAACTTCACCAACTCCCCTTTTCCTCTTTCTGACCATCATCTCCTCACTTGTAACATCACGTCCCTTCCTACAACTCTTCCTCCTTCTACCCCTCACACAAAACTTCACAGAAGCATAAAGTCATTAGATCAGCAACAGCTCGCTAGCTCTCTCGAACCTCTCCTCTCTTCCATCCCCTCCTGTTCCTGCCCTGATGAATCTATCTGCCGCTATAACTCCACCCTTACATTGGTCCTTGACAATCTGGCCCAACGTACCATAGCTCGGAAATCATACACTTATCCTCAGCCCTGGCAAACTCCTCTGACACGGTACCTGCGCAGATGTTCCTCTACTGCTGAGCAACACTGGAGAAAAGCTGACTTTCTTCACTACAAGTTCATCTTGAACTCTTACTATTCTTCCCTTAATCTATAAAGCAACATTATTTCTCCACTCATCTCTACTCTTTCTTCAAACCCAAAATGTCTGTTCTCCACGTTCAATACTCTTCTGCGCCCACCCCCACCACTTACTACAACTTCTCTCTCATCTTAAGATTTTGCCAGCTACTTCAATAACAAAATCGACTCCATCAGAAATGAAATCAGCTCTCAACATGCTACTGGTCTCCCACCTCCTCAAAAGCTCACAATCATCCAAAACCCACATAGCCATAAATTTACCTCTTTTGCCCCTGTTACAGAAGAAGAAATTTCTGCCCTTATACTATCCTCTCACCTCACTACCTGTCCTCTTGACCCCATTCCCTCACAGCTACTCCCCTCCCTCTCTTCTACCCATACCCCTATACTCACACACATCTTCAACCTCTCCCTAAGCACTGGTATATTTCCTTCATCTCTTAAACATGCACTGGTCACACCTATCCTCAAAACCTTCTCTCGATTCAACCTCCCCATCCAACTACCGCCCTATGTCCCTACTCCTTCTTGCCTCAAAGCTTCTTGAAAAGCTAGTATATGCATGTCTATTCAATTTCCTTACACTTAACTCCCTCCTTGACCCACTGCAATCTGGATTTTTCTGCATCACTCCACAGAGACAGCGATTGTTAAGGTTACCAATGACTTACTTACAGCAAAATCCAAAGGCCACTTCTCTCTACTTATCCTCCTTGATCTGTCTGCAGCCTTTGATACTGTCGACCACCCTCTTTTGCTTCAAACCCTTCAATCCTTCAGCATTTGTGACACAGCTTTCTTGTGGTTCTCTTCCTATCTGTCTAACCATACCTTTAGTGTAGCCTTCTCTGGGGCATCCTATGCCCTGTTACCACTCTCTGCTGAGATACCGCAAGACTCTGTCCTCGGTCCACTTCTCTTCTCAATCTACACTTCATCATTAGGTTCCTTAATAAAGTCCCATGGGTTTCAATATCATTTTATGCTGATGTGACCCAAATCTACCTCTCTGCACCAGACCTACTGTATCTCCTTCCATGCAAATCCATGTCAGTAACTGTCTTTCTCATATCTCTGTCAGCCGCTCTGGAATCAATCCGGGATGTAACCCAACTGCTAGCGTGAATTGAAAAGCACACGCTAGCACACTGAGAAATATCCAGGACGTGACCCACTCAGGAAGCAGATTAGAAGATAACAAAAATGAATATTGTTCCAGAATGCAGGAAAGCCACAAAGGATAAAACGTCCCTTTAAGTAGTAAAAAGAACAAAAAGGAAATGCTCTTACTTGAAGCTTCTGAAACAGGTCCTCTTTAACAGGCTTGTAAAACAAAGGAAAAGTTCTCTTTTGCAGCTTGTAAAAGTAAAAGTTCCTTTTAAGCAGGTGTATAACAAACAGAAAGGTAAAGTTCTCTTTTGCAGCTTGTAAAAGTAAATGTCCCTTTTAAGCAGGTGTATAACAAACAGAAAGGCAAAGTTCTCTTTTGCAGCTTGTAAAAGTAAAATGTCCCTTTAAGCAGGTTTATAACAAACAGAAAGGCAAAGTTCTCTTGTGCAACTTGTAAAAGTAAAATGTCCCTTTAAGCAGGTTTATAACAAACAGAAAGGCAAAGTTCTCTTTTGCAGCTTGTAAAAGTAGAATGTCCCTTTAAGCAGGTTTTGTTTATCAAAGATAAGGTTTAAAGGTAAAGGCAAAAGCAAGGTCAGGCAGGCAGAAGTCGGCATCCAAATATCAGCAAAAGGTATAGGCAAAAGGCAAGGTCAGGCAAGCAGAAGTCGGCATCCAAGTATCAGCAAAAGGGTAAAAGCTACAGGCAAGGTCAGGCAGGCAGAAGTCTATGTCCAAATATCAGCAAGTAGGGATTAGGCAAGAGGCTTGGTCAGGCAGGCAGAAAATCGGTACACAAAAGATCAGAAAGATACGGTACTCACAATCCAAAGGTAGCAAACAAACGGGCCCAGATTCAGATCTCCCGCCGTTGTTTAAAGGGCAGGAGCGTAACCGTCATCAGAGGGGTGTGTTGAGAAAGCGTCATGTTGCTAAGCAACATGACGTCAGACACACAGAGCAGTTCCGGGAGCCGCGGCGACACGGCGATGAACGGATGCAAACATGACAATCTCATCTTGGATGTACTCTCACTACCTTATCTAAATCTCTCCAAAACTAAGCTCCTTATTTCCCATCCTTCTTCAAAAATCTCCATCATTACCCCTACCCCACATGCCCTATGTCTTGGGGTCACACTTTCACTCCTCACATTCAGTTCTTGGCTTAAGCATGCTGTTTCCACAATAAAAACATCTCTAAAATTAGACATTTCCTTGCACAAGACACAACTAAGATTTTAATCCACTCTCTCATTCTTTCCTGCCTAGACTACTGTAACTCCATCCTTTCTTGTTTCCATAGCTGCCACCTAGCTCATTTACAATCTATAATGAATGCCTTTGCCAGACTCATCTTCCTTACACGTCACTCTTCATTTACTGCACCTCTCTGCCAATCTCTTCACTGGATTCCTCTTGCCTCCAGACTTAAACACAAAATTGTCACTCTGACATACAAAGCCCTCAACTGCACTGCTCCCCTCTATACCTCAGACCCTGTCTCCAGATACTCTCCCTCCCGACCCTTTTACTCTGCTCATGATTTCCTCCTCTCCTCCTCTCTTGTTACCGCCTCACATTCCCATTTACAAGACTTCTCCAGACTGGCTCCTATCTTAAGGAGCTCTCTGCCTCGCTCAACAAGACTCTCCCCTAGTTTGGAAAGCTTCAAGCACTCCCTAAAGACTGTACTATTCAGGGATGCATACAACCTACACTAACCTTTCCTAACTCCATTACTATCCCCTTGAACCTCTTAGCATGTAAGCCTATGAGCCCAGTTGTTTGTAGATCACTCTCAAAAGAGCCGACTACAACAGTGCTACTCTCGGCAGGGCCCTTTACAAATTTGATTCCTATAATGTTATCTTGATTACCGCCTATGTTTATAGCACTGCAGAATCTGTTGGCGCTCTACAAATACCGGATAATAATAATAATATATAATAATTATTATTTTACAGTATTTTGCATTCACATCTTTTTCAGTACAGTGGTGATTTGCTGATATACTACGCAATGTCAGTCCTGCACTCGAAAAAATTATATTTTTGCATGGAATTTCCATAGCGTTGCAATTACAAGTTTTGCGGTGAGGCTAAAAAGCTTGCGTTACACCCTATACCAATACGATCCGTTCTGCAATCTGAGAGCAGTAGTTATGAGTTTTACACAACAAAACTGTTACACAAAACTCATAATGTAACTGTTACAAAGTACACTAACACCCATAAACTACCTAATAACCCCTAAACCGCCACCCTACCGCATCGCAAACACTATTTTAAAGCTATTAACCCCTAATCTGCCGCTCCCGACATCGCCACCACTAATAAAATGTATTAAACCCCTATTCCGCCGCTCCCTGACATCGTCGCCACTATACTAAAGTTATTAACCCCTATTCCCCTGCACCCCAACATCGCCCACACTATAATAAAGATATTAACCCCTATTCCGCCGCTCCCCGACATCGCAGTCACTAAATAAAGTTATTAACCCCTAAACCTCTGGCCTCCCACATCACTACTACTTAATAAACCTATTAACCCCTAAACTGCCAGCCCCCCACATCGCCAAAAACTAAATTAAACTATTAACCCCTAAACCTAATAACCCCCTTACTTTAAATTAAAATTACAAGATCCCTATCTTAAAATAAATAAAAACTTAAATTAAAACTATAAATTAAACTAACATTACTATTATACTACAATTAAAATAACTACAAATTAAAATAATTAAATAACACGTTAAAAAAACCTAATCCTACTAAAAAAATGTAATCTACAATTACAACAAATAAAAAATACTAAATTACAAAAAATAAATAAATACTATAATACAAAAAAAATAACAAACACTAAATTTGAAAAATAACATTTGAAATTATCAAAAATAAAAACAATTACACCTAATCTAATAGCCCTATCAAAATAAAAAAGCCCCCCAAAATAAAAAAAAACCCCTATCCTACAATGAACTACTAATAGCCCTTAAAAGGGCCTTTTTGTAGGGCATTGCCCTAAAGAAATCCCTGTAAAAAAAATACAAAGACCCCCCCAACAGTAAAACCCACCACCCAACCAACCCCCCAAAATAAAAAAACCTATCTCTAAAAAAAACCTAAGATACCCATTGCCCTGAAAAGGGAATTTGTATGGCCATTGCCCTTAAAAGGGCATTCAGCTCTTTTTCATTGCCCTTAAAAGGGCATTTAGCTATTTTAAGAATGCCCAAAACCCTAATCTAAAAAAAAAAAACCACCCGAAAAGCTCCATCCTAAAGACATACGGCGCGGAGCATCAATAGCTCTCATCCTATTAGTTGATTTGAACAGCCAATAGGATTTCAGTAGCTCTCATCCTATTGGCAGATTTGAATTTCCAAAATCAAATCAACCAATAGGAATGCAAGGGACGCCATTATGAAAAGGCTGCCTTGCATTGAAGATTCAGTTTAGATTAGGTGCAATTGTTTTTATTTTGGATAATTTTGTTTGTTATTTTTCGTAATTTAGTATTTTTATTTTCTTGTAACTGTAGATTTTTTTTTTTTTAGTAGTGTTTAGTTTTTTAATGAGTAATTTAATTTATTTAATTGATAGTTATTTTAATTTTAGTTTAATAGTAATTTTAGTTTAATTTATAGTTTAAATTGAGTTTTTTTTAATTTCCCAGGTAAGGTTTATTTATTTTAAGATAGGGATCTTGTAATTTTAATTTAAAGTTAGGGGGTTGTTAGGTTTAGGGGATAATAGTTTAATTTAGTATTTTGCGATGTGAGGGGCTGGCGGTTTAGGGGTTAATAGGTTTATTTAGTGGCAGTGATGTGGGAGGCCAGAGGTTTAGGGGTTAATAACCTTATTTAGTGGCAGTGATGTCAGGGAGCGGCGGAATAGGGGTAATATCTGTATTATAGTGTGGGCGATGTTGGGGTGCAGGGGAATAGGTGTTAATAACTTTATTATAGTGGCGGCAATATTGGGAGCGGCAGATTAGGGGTTAATATATTTATTTCGGTGGCGGCAATGTCAGGGGCGGCAGATTAGGGGGGTTTAGACGTGGGGTTTATGTAAGGGTGCTAGGTTTAAACGTAGCTTTTTTCCCCAATAGATATCAATGGGGTTGCGTTACAGAGCTTTTTCATTCCCCGATCTCAGGTGTTAGTTTTTTTCTAACACTTTCTCCCCATTGATATCTATGGGGCAAGCGTGCACGAGCACGTCAAAGCAGCGCTTGGATTTTGTGCGGTATGGAGCTCATTGCAACCATATAGCATTCACAAGGGGACTTTTTCAAAACTCGTGATGGCAGCGATATGGAGGGTGAAATAACGCAACTTTTGTTGCGTTCGTTTCGCATCCTCTATAGCGCAAAACTTGTAATCTAGGTGCATGTGTTTATGCTCTGCACAGGGGTTAAACACATAGTTGAAGGCAGCTGTAGAGCACCAATACATTACTGGGGGCTAGCTGAAGGTATCTGGTGAGCCCATGATAGGAGGCATATATATATATATATATATATATATATATATATATATATAAAAGCCAATCAAAATATGACTAAATTTACTTTTTTATTTTCCTTCTTTCTTGGATTGAAGAATGAGATTTATCAAGTGGAGAGATATTGTTCCTGGTAGAAGACCACTGGGCATCAACAGGAGCTTATTTATCTGAATTGACAATACTTTTAAATCATGAATTCAAATTATGTTTAAAGGGAAACTCACCACCATGTAATTATATGACATGCCTGTTCTTTTGCTACAGAATAACATATTAGCTACGTCTAAACATATTTAAATGAAATGAACATATTCTTTGCTGCAACAGTTTTTCAATCACAAAACTCCACCTACCGCTTGCCTGTTTTGCACAAGCATTTACTGCATTGTTTTGCAGTTATTATCTGCTGATTCCAATTTGGGGAAATATGTAGTAGAGTTAGCCTTGAGAAGTCCGCAGAGTGCATTTTCACTTCTTAGGGGCCGATTTATCAAGCTCTGTATGGCTCGCCGGAAACAGAAGTTATGAAGCAGCGGTACAGTTTGATTCCTTTGTTTGTTGCTTTATGGATAAGCACACATTTGTTCTGTTCAGATAAGGATATGGGGGTTGATTCCAGTCTTGTTGATTTTGTTTATTGGCTGTTTTTGACTTTCATTTTTCAACATCAGGATGATCACAATGTAACGATAACACAATTTCTATACTGGAATTTGATTGGACATAGAAAAAGTTACCCATACGTTGCTTAGACAGTAAAATGCATTCCTTCTCTTTTACTACTTATGCAGCTTTTCATAGACTTAAAATATTACAGACAAATAAAAACAAAAACAAAGAACATGATAACAACAAATGAAGAACAAGTATGCAAATGAGCAGATGAGATCAGCCATCATGTCCATATACTGTCCAGATAGTCCTTAATCCTCCTCTTTCTTCTTTGATGCAAACTGGAAGAAGATTCAACAGGAAAGGAAACATCATGATGAAGGATCCACCGATGAAGAAACTGGAGAGACCATAGAAGAAACAAAGAAAGATTTTTGATAACAACAATGAACAATTAGGCAACAACTTGAAGAGGAAACTTGATAGGAAGATCAATCCCTTGTAAAAAATCCACACACAGGATGAGAGGTTCTTAACTTGGATGTTGCATGTTTTGGAAACCTTGGGAATTTCTGGAACGTCCTCAAGCGCGAAATGACTTTGAAGACCAAGGACAGCTTCATGAGGAAAAGAAGATAGGGTTCTGTGTTTGGTATTGGTTTAAATAGTAATATTTGGACCTGGTGCAGAATGAGTTGTAGGAGGAACAGCTGGTATTTTCTCAATACTTTTCAACAGGTTTTCTGGACCATTTTGTACTTTTGAAATTCAACATCTAAATGGATGTGATAAAATGCAAACTGGCGGATTGCTGTCCGCCGCCTCAGAGCAGGTGGACGAGTTAAGGAGCAGCATTCTTAAGACCGCTGGTTCTTGACTTCTGTTTCTGGCAAGCCTAAAAGCGTGCGTGGAAACAGGTGTATTTGACTCAATACGGGGCATAATTTATTGGCCCCTAGGTATGATGTTAGACCAAAATAACCTTACACACAGAACCCACGCACTCCGCCACCTATGATTCACCTTCATTATTTAAATCAAATCATGACTGGGTATGGCCCCCTAATATGTATAATCACTACATGAGGCCTGCCCCATCTGTGACAAGCGTCTTGCAGTAAATTTGGAAATACAGACCACTGTAGGCCTCTGTGACCTAGTCATCTGATGCCATCAATGTAGGGGGAAATGCAAGGTGACTACCCTCTGATCTTGCTAACACTCTTATTACTGCCCAACGCATGAATGAGTGGCCTACTATCTACACGCGTGTTGGGCTCTGCAGATTACCTAAAATCAAACAGCAACATCCACATATAAATAGGTTCAAGGCTCCCAAACAACCCACAACAATTTGTGTCAATTGGGCACCAATTAAACCATAGCATGCAAATCCCAAATAATAAAACTACAAAACCGAAAATCTCTTGGACCACTTCCTCAAGTGGTTGCACATAAATCTGATACATGTTGGATTTCCAGTGCCCTAACTGTCTAATCCTACAAACTGGCGCCCTACAAGCTGCTGCACTGGTCGCTGCACCAATCCTAAAGCAATGGGATGCTATCCTACCTGTTGCTAGGCCAATGCACTCTGGTGCCATTGCAAGTACTCTCCTGAACTGATATCTAAATAAATTACATCCATTTTCATGCACCAAAAATTGTCCGTGACTACGCATGCAAACTGCTATATAATCTGCTTCTGCTTGAACGTGGCAACCCTCTACCTGCGGTTGCACAAACTTATGAACCCACGCTCCATTTGCCTATTGGTCCGTCTTAGACCTTGTTATAAACAGCAAAACCACATCGACATACAACCTGAAATGGTTAGCTCAGATACCACCTGAAACATGTTTGCTCAGCCCCACCAGTTCACTAATTCTTAATGCTGCATGAAACACTATTACAAATGAGGCTCTGAACAATTTGGCTTTGTAAGAAGAACCACACACACTGTCCAAAACCCACACTAAAAGCACCAACCTCTGCCAAGTAATAGGTTCTTAGGAATCTGGCCTGGGGACTTCAACCTACTCCAGCCTTTTATCACCTGCTGCACTATGAAGGACCCTATTATCACCTGAAGGCCGAATAGTTTACCAAAGAAGGAGAACGCTAACCTGTTTCTGAGTCCACCTCTCTTTACTCACCTCCTTCTAAGGCATAGCAGCCATTACCTGTTATTACCTGTACAAGCTGCAACAAAACCCCATGTCCCTGGTAGTGACACTCCTAATCCCTCTCTCTAATATCTCCAGCACAGTCAAGTTTCTAGTCAGACCCTCCTCTACCCATATTGCTGGCCATGGTTCAGCCGCAGCACACCAACTACCTTCAAGATATGCCCCAAAAACAAATGAACCTGCAGCATCGATAAAGAGATGAGGAGCTTGGTTGAACACAGGATCTTTGCACCACAAGCGAACCACATTAAAATGCTTTAAGAAGGCCTCCCACAACCTCAGAGCTATCATACCCAAAGTTATAGAAACATTTCTAAATTAACTTTAAAAGGTTCCTCTAGACTGTGGTTAAATATTCTCCCCATAGGAATCACCATTCCAGCAAAGTTAAAGGGACAGTCAAGTCCAAAAAAAACTTTCATGTTTCAAATAGGGCATGCAATTTTAAACAATTTTCCAATTTACTTGTATCACCAATTTTGCTTTGTTCTCTTGGTATTATTAGTTGAAAGCTAAACCTAAGAAGGCTCATATGATAATTTCTAAGCCCTTGAGGGCCGCCTCTTATCACATGCTTTTTTATTTGCTTTTCACAACAGGGGAGAGCTAGTTCATGTGATAATAAATAAAATGACATATGATCAGGGGGCTGTCAGAAGAAGCTTAGATACAAGTTAATCACAGAAGTAAAAAGTGTATTATTATAACTGTGTTGGTTATGCAAAACTGGGAAATGGGTAATAAAGGGATTATCTATCTTTTTAAACAACAAAAAATCTGGTGTTGACTGTCCCTTTAAGGAGACCTCGCCATCTCTGCACCTCATTTAACCTTATATGAGAAACCCCAAGGAGCTCCCAAACAGACATCAGCATCACCTATATTTTGGCAGCCGGTAAGCAGTACTCCATAACCAAAGAAGCAATGTCAGTGCCCAAAATGGTTAGTTTGTTTAACAAAAGCAAATGTAAATGTTCTATTAATATTCAGTATTTGTTTAGTTTAAAACTAAACAAATACTGAATAGAGCAGCCAACAAATATTCTTTACAAAAGATTGGGCCGAATCGAATTCTTCGCGGCTGCACATGTCTATTAAAACGTACACTCTAAGTTGAATATAAGCTGTACCTTTCCTCTATGTTCTTAGGATTCAAATATAAAATTTAGAATATAAAACAATATACAATATATAACCAAAAGTGGACAGCCCTACTAATTATTTAGGTCAGGTGTTTCAGCTACACCCATTGCTAATTGGTGCATAAAATACAACACATAGCCATGTAATCTTTATAGACAAACATGGGTCGTACTAAAGAGTTCAGTTACTTTGAATGTGGCACTGTCATAGGATGCCACCTGTGTCACAAGTCAGTTTGTGAAATTTCTGCCATACTAGATCTGCCCCGGTGAGCTGTAAGAGATATTTTTGTGAAGTGGAATTGTCTAGGAGAAACAACAGCCCAACCACAAAGTGGTAAACCACACAAGCACACAGAGCAAGAGTGCCGAGTGCTGAGGCTTGTAGAACATAAAAATCGTCAATCACTTAATACAAAGTTCCAAAAGTGTCTCTTAAAGCAACATAAGCATAAGAACTGAGTGATGAATCTTGCTTTACTATCGGGCAATAGGACGGAAGAATCTGAATGTGGCAGATGCCAAGAGATTGCTACCTACTGGAATGCATGAGGAATTGTTAGCATTTTTGCTATCACTCCATTTAAACAGAAATAGACTTGTTTTTTTAGTTACATTTCAAAACTATATATTTTTTTAGTAGCTAACTCAAGGTATTGATCTAGACCCATTTTGGTATATTTCATACAGTTGTTTTGCTGACAAATGTAATCATATAAAAAAAATGATTAACTTTTTCACAAACTTTGGGTTTCTTACTGAAATTATTTACATACCACTTGTGCAATCATAATAGCAATGGCTTTGCCTTTGGGTTTTGGTTATTAGAATACCTCTAATTGCAGTTGCACACCACACTTCTAAAATTCCTGGCAGTGACGGGGTAATTAGTTAGCTGGTATGGGTGATAGTATTATAATGTAGGTATTGTCCTCCCACCTGACACTCACAACCTCCCTGATCCCTACATGATCCCTCCCAAACAGTTCTCACCTACACTCCTCTCCAACATCTAAGGTACTGGCAGACATTCTGCCAGAATGAGTTTTTTAGGTTTTTTTTCAATAATTTTTTGTAATATTTTCTGTAGCGTAGGACACCACCTTACTCTCCCACTAAGGACATTTGTCTATCCCACATTTGAGTGTTTGTGGATTACCCTCCCACCACTCTGATCGCTCCAAAACAGTTATCTAACACTCCACCCTCCTAATGGTCTCTGCCATCTTAGGTACTGGCCCACCTCATCCTCTCCACCACATACTTTACCTTTATTTGTTATTTGAAATAGCCATTTGGTATTCAAATTCTAATTATTACTTGGGGATGAATAAACAAAAGAAGCTATATCACATACAAAATCTCTCTTCCTCATAGCCCCTACTGGGAGATTAATACCTAAAATAAATAAGATCAGCAGGTCTGCTTAAATTGGGGGCTCAGCCTATTGTTATGGGCAAGTCTTAGGTCCTAGTTTCTCAACCTGTGGTACGTGTACCCCTGGGGGTACTTGGGGCATTGGCAATGGCTACTTCAGGGATTGGTCTTATTCTTTTCCTTGCTGTAGCTATTGTAAACATGTCATATCAAAGAAAACTGTGTTTCTCATTTCTACCCTCGAGCACTCATAACAGGGCAGAGTGTGAGTATTTCCCTGCCTAGGTGGGATCACTGCTCAATCACTGATTCATCTCAAATTAGTAAAACCTAAGATTGGCTTAAATCTGGCTTGTTAGTGACATATGAGGGCTGGAGTTGAGCTTTACTGATATGAACAGAGAAAGTGTATGACTGTGACCAAGTGTCACAGAGACGAGCGGCATCATACTAGTGTGTCGCAGTGAAACAAGACAGATAAACTGCGTTTGAAATGGTTATTAAAAATAGAAAGATGGTACCATAAATATTACTTTCCTCATCGTGCAGAAAATAGTTTATTTTCCTCTGTTTTAATGTAAAAAGCTCAGTAATTGCATCCAAATATTAATATCAATGGACCATATATCTGTGTTTTATGTTTATTATTCTTTGTCGGCTAGATTTAGAGTTTTGTCGGTAACGACCCGCGTAGCTAACGCTGGCTTTTTTCTGGCCGCACCATAAAAATAACTCTGGTATTGAGAGTCCACATAAAGGCTGCGTTAGGCTCCAAAAAAGGAGCGTAGAGCATATTTAACGCAGCTTCAACTCTCGATACCAGAGTTGCTTACGGACGCGGCCAGCCTCAAAAAAGTGCTCGTGCACGATTCCCCCATAGGAAACAATGGGGCTGTTTGAGCTGAAAAAAAACCTAACACCTGCAAAAAAGCAGCGTTCAGCTCCTAACGCAGCCCCATTGTTTGCTATGGGGAAACACTTCCTACGTCTGCACCTAACACCCTAACATGTACCCCGAGTCTAAACACCCCTAGCCTTACACTTATTAACCCCTAATCTGCCGCCCCCGCTATCGCTGACCCCTGCATATTATTTTTAACCCCTAATCTGCCGCTCCGTAAACCGCCGCTACTTACATTATCCTTATGTACCCCTAATCTGCAGCCCCTAACACCGCCGACCCCTATATTATATTTATTAACCCCTAATATGCCCCCCACAACGTCGCCTCCACCTGCCTACACTTATTAACCCCTAATCTGCCGAGCGGACTGCACCGCTATCATAATAAAGTTATTAACCCCTAATCCGCCTCACTAACCCTATAATAAATAGTATTAACCCCTAATCTGCCCTCCCTAACATCGCCGACACCTAACTTCAATTATTAACCCCTAATCTGCCGACTGGAGCTCACCGCTATTCTAATAAATGTATTAACCCCTAAAGATAAGTCTAATCCTAACACTAACACCCCCTAACTTAAATATAATTTAAATCTAAGAAATGAATTAACTCTTATTAAATAAATTATTCCTATTTAAAGCTAAATACTTACCTGTAAAATAAATCCTAATATAGCTACAATATAAATTATAATTATATTATAGCTATTTTAGGATTAATATTTATTTTACAGGTAACTTTGTATTTATTTTAAGCAGGTACAATAGCTATTAAATAGTTAAGAACTATTTAATAGCTAAAATAGTTAAAATAATTACAAAATTACCTGTAAAATAAATCCTAAACTAAGTTACAATTAAACCTAACACTATACTATCATTAAATTAATTAAATAAAATACCTACAATTAAACCTAACACTACACTATCAATACATTAATTAAATACAATACCTACAAATAACTACAATGAAATAAATTAACTAAAGTACAAAAAATAAAAAAGAACTAAGTTACAAAAAATAAAAAAATATTTGCAAACATACGAAAAATATTACAACAATTTTAAACTAATTACACCTACTCTAAGCCCCCTAATAAAATAACAAAGACCCCCAAAATAAAAAATGCCCTACCCTATTCTAAATTACTAAAGTTCAAAGCTCTTTTACCTTACCAGCCCTGAACAGGGCCCTTTGCGGGGCATGCCCCAAGAAGTTCAGCTCTTTTGCCTGTAAAAAAAAACCATACAATACCCCCCCCCAACATTACAACCCACCACCCACATACCCCTAATCTAACCCAAACCCCCCTTAAATAAACCTAACACTAAGCCCCTGAAGATCATCCTACCTTGTCTTCACCTCACCGGGTATCACCGATCGGTCCTGGCTCCAAAATCTTCATCCAACCCAAGCGGGGGCTGGCGATCCATCATCCGGTGACTGAAGAGGTCCAGAAGAGGCTCCAAAGTCTTCATCCTATCCGGAAAGAAGAGTAGATCCGGACCGGCAACCATCATCTTCCAAGCGGCATCTTCTATCTTCATCCGATGAGGACCGGCTCCATCCTGAAGACCTCCACCGCGGACCCATCTTCATCCGGCGACGTCCAACTGAAGAATGACGGTTCCTTTAAGGGACGTCATCCAAGATGGCGTCCCTCGAATTCCGATTGGCTGATAGGATTCTATCAGCCAATCAGAATTAAGGTAGGAATATTCTGATTGGCTGATGGAATCAGCCAATCAGAATCAAGTTCAATCCGATTGGCTGATCCAATCATCCAATAGGATTGAACTTGATTCTGATTGGCTGATTCCATCAGCCAATCAGAATATTCCTACCTTAATTCCGATTGGCTGATAGAATCCTATCAGCCAATCGGAATTCGAGGGACGCCATCTTGGATGATGTCCCTTAAAGGAACCGTCATTCTTCAGTTGGACGTCGCCGGATGAAGATGGGTCCGCGGTGGAGGTCTTCAGGATGGAGCCGGTCCTCATCGGATGAAGATAGAAGATGCCGCTTGGAAGATGATGGTTGCCGGTCCGGATCTACTCTTCTTCCCGGATAGGATGAAGACTTTGGAGCCTCTTCTGGACCTCTTCAGCCACCGGATGATGGATCGCCAGCCCCCGCTTCTGTTGGATGAAGATTTTGGAGCCAGGACCGATCGGTGATACCCGGTGAGGTGAAGACAAGGTAGGATGATCTTCAGGGGCTTAGTGTTAGGTTTATTTAAGGGGGGTTTGGGTTAGATTAGGGGTATGTGGGTGGTGGGTTGTAATGTTGGGGGGGGGTATTGTATGGTTTTTTTTACAGGCAAAAGAGCTGAACTTCTTGGGGCATGCCCCGCAAAGGGCCCTGTTCAGGGCTGGTAAGGTAAAAGAGCTTTGAACTTTAGTAATTTAGAATAGGGTAGGGCATTTTTTATTTTGGGGGTCTTTGTTATTTTATTAGGGGGCTTAGAGTAGGTGTAATTAGTTTAAAATTGTTGTAATATTTTTCGTATGTTTGTAAATATTTTTTTATTTTTTGTAACTTAGTTCTTTTTTATTTTTTGTACTTTAGTTAGTTTATTTCATTGTAGTTATTTGTAGGTATTGTATTTAATTAATGTATTGATAGTGTAGTGTTAGGTTTAATTGTAGGTAATTGTAGGTATTTTATTTAATTAATTTAATGATAGTATAGTGTTAGGTTTAATTGTAACTTAGGTTAGGATTTATTTTACAGGTAATTTTGTAATTATTTTAACTATTTTAGCTATTAAATAGTTCTTAACAATTTAATAGCTATTGTACCTGCTTAAAATAAATACAAAGTTACCTGTAAAATAAATATTAATCCTAAAATAGCTATAATATAATTATAATTTATATTGTAGCTATATTAGGATTTATTTTACAGGTAAGTATTTAGCTTTAAATAGGAATAATTTATTTAATAAGAGTTAATTAATTTCGTTAGATTTAAATTATATTTAAGTTAGGGGGGTGTTAGTGTTAGGATTAGACTTAGCCTTAGGGGTTAATACATTTATTAGAATAGCGGTGAGCTCCGGTCGGCAGATTAGGAGTTAATGTTTGAAGTTAGGTGTCGGCGATGTTAGGGAGGGCAGATTAGGGGTTAATACTATTTATTATAGGGTTAGTGAGGCGGATTAGGGGTTAATAACTTTATTATAGTAGCGGTGCGGTCCGCTCGGCAGATTAGGGGTTAATAAGTGTAGGCAGGTGGAGGCGACGTTGAGGGGGGCAGATTAGGGGTTAATAAATATAATATAGGGGTCGGCGGTGTTAGGGGCAGCAGATTAGGGGTACATAAGGATAACTTAAGTAGCGGCGCTTTGCAGTCGGCAGATTAGGGGTTAATTATTGTAGGTAGCTGGCTGCGACGTTGTGGGGGGCAGGTTAGGGGTTAATAAATATAATATAGGGGTCGGCGGTGTTAGGGGCAGCAGATTAGGGGTACATAAGGATAACGTAGGTGGCGGTCGGCAGATTAGGGGTTAAAAAAATTAAATCGAGTGGCGGCGATGTGGGGGGGCCTCGGTTTAGGGGTACATAGGTAGTTTATGGATGTTAGTGTACTTTAGAGTACAGTAGTTAAGAGCTTTATGAACCGGCGTTAGCCCAGAAAGCTCTTAACTACTGACTTTTTTCTGCGGCTGGAGTTTTGTCGTTAGAATTCTAACGCTCACTTCAGACACGACTCTAAATACCGGAGTTAGAAAGATCCCATTGAAAAGATAGGATACGCAATTGACGTAAGGGGATCTGCGGTATGGAAAAGTCACGGCTGAAAAGTAAGCGTTAGACCCTTTTTTGAGTGACTCCAAATACCGGAGGTAGCCTAAAACCAGCGTTAGGAGCCTCTAACGCTGGTTTTCACGGCTACCGCCAAACTCCAAATCTAGGCCTGTGTGTGGTAGTATTGCCAAATATTAAATTCTGGAAAACATACAACAAATATCTAATTCCTATATATTTACTTCATTAACATATCTGATACAAGCTTGTGAAATCAAGTGATAAACAATTTCTGCTCATGTAAAAGATCAATAATGTGCTACAGTTGAGGTACATAGAAATCAAATGAATGCCTACAGGGGTACTTGCTACAGAAAGGTTGAGAAGCACTATCTTAGGTGATGGTTTTAATGAGAAAAAACAACTATTTGAAATACAGAAAATATATTAAGGAACAATTTACCATGCATTTAATACTCTGCAGTAAAGTAGAAGTCATTTGTAACACATTAAGGGAAAACACATTTTATAGTACAGTGTTCCTTTAAAGGGACACTAAAGTCAATGATAGAGCGTAGAATTATTTACAACTTTCCAATTTACATCTATTATCAGTTTTGCTTATTATCCTTTGTTGCAGAATAATGCTAGGTAAGCTCCGGATCGTGCACGTGCCTTTAGCGATCTGGCAGCAGTATTTGCAACAATGTTTATAGACATTTCATACATGATTGCAAACAGCTGACATACAATGCTAGAGACACTCCTAAACTCTTATCAGCTTATCTAGATTTACTCATCAACAAAGGATACCAAGAGATCAAAACAAATGTGTTAATAGAAGTAAATTGCATGTTCTATCTAAATCATGAACATTTACTTTTTACTTTCCCTTTAAAAAGATAAGATAAACATTTAAATATGTGTCAAGTGGAGTAACAATTTTAAACACATAAAACATGCAATTTGTATGCAGCTATTAAGAGCATAATAGCTGATATATGTCAAAATGTTAATTAGGAAACAATAACATCATCTTGAGTAATTCCTTAGCCTCAGGATACTGTGAGGACAGATGTATTGAGTTTGCAAATCTTCTGTAAATGTGTATTGTATTCTTGTCTTCCATAAAACTTGTGAATTAAAGAAGAGAGAGACCATAATATTTTATATCAAAAGAGACCATGTGAGATGTGTGTGTTCAGCACAAAGCAATTGAGACAAGAATCCTCATGTCAAGCCCCTTGTTTTGTGTACAGATACGTCAATGGCTTCAAGTTTTAAGATCATGTATCTTTTAAAAACAAACATTAAAAATAAAATGACACTGAAATTTTAACTAAAAATGAAGGTAAAGTATAATTCCCTTGGATACTTGATCAGATCCCAACAAAGCCCAGAATACCTTCTCTCTTTTTCTTTACCTCCCTTAGGTTGCCACTCTTAGAACAATTGTAGTTCTGAAGTTAGATCTACAGGGCTGAGAACGGAGAGAGAGAGAAGTAACTCAAGTATGTGACTAAAATAGTACTTATGAGATCATGTAGACTGGGGATCAGGATGGAACCCCAGGGGGTCTCTTAAAATATTTTGGGGATCCCCACAAGATTTGATAATGTATTATGCGTGAGTGTGTGTTGTGAGTGTGTGTATGTGTTATGTGAATATGTGAGTTTGTATGTATGTGTAAGTGTGTGTTGTAAGTGTGTGTGTTGTGAGTGAGATGTGAGGAAGTGTGTGTGATGTGAATTTGTGAGTTTATATGTATGTGTGTGTGTTGTGAGTGTGATGTAAAAGTGTGAGTTTGAATGGATACGGGAGTGGGACGTAGAGATCAATAGGTTGATCAAAGAGGACGTGATGGGGAATATTTCACAATGAGAGAGGAAATATAGATGGGAGTTAGACTGTTGAGTGCTTTGTAAGTTAGGGTTAATACTGTAAATTGTATTCTGGAGTGTATGGGGAGCCAGTGTAGAGACTGGCAGAGCGGAGCAGCTGATGTAGATCACAGACTTAGGTGGATGAGTCTAGCAGAAGCATCCATATTAGATTGGAGGGAGGAGAAGGGGTGTTTTGGAAGGCCGTTTAGAAGTAGATTGCAATAATCAATGGTGACAAAATGAGGGAATGAATAAATATTTTTGTAGTTTTTGAATAAGGAAGGGACGAATTCTGGAAATGTTGCGTAGGTGTGAACGGCAGGATTTGGTAAGTGCTTGTATATGTGGGTTGAATGTGAGTTCTGAATCTAGTGTGACCCCAAGACAGCGGACCTGGGGTGAGGTGTTGAGAATAGAGTCTCCAACGGTCAGAGAAATGTCAGGCGTTGGATGTCTCAAAGAGGGGGGAATAAGAAGCAGCTCAATTTTGGACGGATTGAGTTAGAGGTAGAGTGAAGACATCCAAGAGGAAATTGCAGAGAGGCAATTGGAAATCTGGTTGAGTAAAGAGGGAGAGATATCAGGAGAGGAAAGATAGATTTCCAAGGGAGGATGTATAGAGAGAGAAAAGCAAGGGACCCAAGACAGAGCCTTGCGGTACACCAACTGAGAGAGGCATAGGATCACAAGATATGTTGTTAAAGGAAACTGAAAATGAGCAGTTTGAGAGTTTTGAGGCAAACCAGGAGAGGGCTATGTCTCGGATGACAAATTAATGTAGTATTTTTAGGAGGGAGGATGGTCAACTGTGTCAAAGGCAGCAGGCAGGTCAAGAAGAATTAGTAAGGAGTAGTGGCCTTTTGCTTTAGCTGATAACAGGTAATTTGTTACTTTAGTAAGAGTGGTTTCTGTTTAGTGTTTAGGGCAGAAACCAGATTGTAGTGGATCAAGTAAGGAGTTAGTTGTGAGAAATTGAGTTAGCCGATTATAGACCAGTCGTTCCAATAATTTTGAAGCAAAGGGAAGTAAGGAGACTGGTCAATAATTAGAAGGTGTGGAGGGGTCAAGCAAGTGCTTTTTTAGGATTGGTATGATTGACACATGCTTGAATGTATCAGGAAATGTGCCAGTGGTGAGAGATTGAGAGATTGATTAAAGAGATGAGTTAAGTAGGGGTTAGTGAAGCAGAGAGGGAAGAAGTGGTGAGATGAGCCAAGGATAGGTGTACAGAGACTTCTTCCTTTGTTACAGGGAAGGAGGGAAGTAGCATAGAGTTTTGTTAATAGAAGGGGTGGGTAGGATTGTTGGTTTTGAGGGGTGTGAGGTGCAGAGATCTTTTCTAATGGTGTCAATTTTATTTTTGAAGTGACCAGCAATAATCTGGGAGGAGGGAGGAGAAATAGACTTGTTTGGCCAGGCTGAGCACATAGTTCTAGGGCTTAAGGATACATTTATAATGCTGGAAATCCACATAGGTGCATGATTTCCTCCACTGACGTTCAGCAGCCCGTGAACATTGCTGAAGATATCTGTTCTGTTTGGTGTGCCACGGTGGCCGTTGAGTGATTGATGTACGGCAACCGTGTGTATTTGTGAATGGGAGTCTCCTTTGTATGTGTATATGAGTGTATGCAAGTATGAGTAAATGACTGTTTATATGAATGTCTGCATGCATGGGTAAATGCATATATGAGTGTGGGAATACATGGGTAAATGACTGTTTATATGAGTGTGTGTAGGTATGGGCAAATGGTTGTATATATGAATGTCTGCATGCATTGGTAAATGACTGCATGTATGGTAAATAACTGTATGTGAATATGTACATATATGGGTAAATAAGTGTGTATTTGAGTGTGCACATTTATGGGTAAATGACTGCATGCATGGATAAATTACTTTGCAAGCATGGGTTAATGACTGTATGTAAGTGTGTGCATGTATGGGTAAATAACTGTGTATATGAGTGTACATTCGTGGGTAAATGGCTATGCATTTTAGTATGTATGTGTGTTTATATGAGTGTATGTATATGTGCGTTTGTCAGATGGGCCCTCGTGTTCGAGTTTTGCCTAAGGCCTCACAAAGTCTAGAGCCGCTACTGTCTATCTATCTATCTATCTATCTATCTATCTATCTATCTATCTATCTATCTATCTATCTCTCTCTATTATCTATTATCTATCTATTTACTGTTTATATATATATCTTTCTATTTATCTATCTACTGTTTATATCTATCTATTTATCTATCACCTATTTTCTATCTATGGGGCCGATTTATCATTGCCCCAATGGGGCCAAATACCCCTGTTTCCGCGCGAGCCTTCATGCTCCCTGGAAACAGGAGTTAAGAAGCAGCGGTCTTAAGTTCGCTGCTCCTTAACTCGTAACCTGCCTCTGAGGCTGTGAACATCAATCCGCCCGATAGCATACGATCGGGTTGATTGACACCCCCTGCTAGCGTGGCCACGAATCTGCAGGGGGCGGCATTGCATAAGCAGTTTACCAGAACTTCCATTTACATTTAATTTAAAAGGTACTTATCAGAGGCGTAACTAGAAACCACAGGGCCCAGGTGCAAGAATCTAAGAAGGGCCCCCAACCCCAAAAAAAGTGAATTTGATACATATATTTTTTTTTTTTTTTTTACATTTAACACTGAAAAAAATGTGAATCAGATTACATGTCTGCAAAAGGAGGTACCCTGTGCCCACAGTCTGTGAGATGGTCTGACTCCCTATTTCTGTATATAGTGACACTGTTTAACCCACCAGTACTGTATATAGTGAGTCAGTGACACAATCTGTAATCTGCCGGTGAGATGGCTGGCCTGACCCTACCTGCCCCAGTACTTTATAAAGTGACCAAAGTAGTCTGTGACATGGTCCAGCCCCCCCCCCGTATTGTATATAGTGGTACTGTATAGACTGACACTGTTTACCCCCCACCCCCCATGCTGTAGTAACAAGGTCTGTAATTTGCTGGTTCCCCAAACATAAACACACACACATACATGCATAAATACACACACAGTTATATACATACACATACACAAACATACACACATACATGCATAAATACACACACAGTTACATACATACACACACACAAACATACACACATACATGCATAAATACACACACAGTCACATACATACATACACACACACACATATAAACACCAATGGGTAAAACAGAAACACTAACCCCTGTAGTCAGAGACACTAGTGAAGCATCATGTCACACTCACATGATATTAGTGCAGGCAGTGGCAGGTCAACATTTTTTATTGTAAAAAAAAAAAAACAACAACATTTAAGCTGGGCCCCCACCCTTGGGGGCCCAGTCGCAATTGCGCCCTCTGCACCCCCTGTAGTTTCACCCCTGGTACTTGTGAATATTTCTATAAAACTTAGAATGTCTTAAATATTATATATTGATGTAACAAATAATTTACAATTATATAAATAAGTTTTATATTTTATTTTTTTAAACCATTAAAGTGACAGTAAAGTCATAATTAGACATTTATGATTTAGACAGAGCATTCAATTTTAAACAACTTTCCAATTTACTTCTATTATTTTATTTGTTTCTTTCTCTTTTTATCCTTTGCTGAAAGGTTTGTCTAGGTAAGATCAGGAACAGTAAAAAACCTAGCTTCTAGCTGCTGATTGGTGGCTGCATATATATACAGATTGTCATTGGGTCACCCATGTGTTCAGTTACAAACCAGTAGTTCATTGCTGCTCCTTCAACAAAATGATACCAAGAGAATTAAATCAATTTCATAATAGAAGTAAACTGGAAAGTTGTTTAAAATTGTCTGTTCTACCTTAATCATGAAATAAAAAATGTCAGTTTCCTTTCCCTTTAAGACTATACATAGAAGGTATAGATGTGAATTGAATTGTTTATTAAAGGGACAACAAACACTTTGAGATGGTAATATAAAATGATAAATTGTATATAATAAAACAACTCTGCAATATACTTTCATTATTTATTTTGTCCTCTTTGCCTGTAATTCCATTCTGAAATTGTGAGCTTTTCAGTTCCTGTTAGAAATGGAAGTGCAGAACACTGTTAAATCCAGCACAACCATTGGCTGCACACTCTAGTGACCTATTTATAACTGACCCTAATTGGCCACAGCAGAGAAGGTAACACAAGTTACAACATGGCAGCTCCCAGTGTTTTATAGACACTAAAACTTTACACTTATTTTGTCACTTTTTAAACAACTAATGAAACTTTAAAAAATACATCTACATGTTAGTCATGGACTAATCTTTTCTTTGAGTGCATCATTTTATCTAGCATGTATTTAGTGTTTAATGTCCCTTTAAATAGATTTGCATGTCTCGAGTCAATCACAAGTGAAGGTGGCATGTGCAAAACAATTCTTTCATACCATTGATTAGAGTTGCTAAGCAACATACTCTGAGACGCAAATTTCCTTCTACCAAGTTGCTGAACATTAAAGTGATAGAAAGGTCAGAACTGAAATGATGCATTTCACTATTAAATAGATTTTTTTTTTTTTTTTTGCAATACGCATCCATTATCGAAAATACTTCTAGCAAAAGCTATTACTGTTGTTCAGCTGCATACCCACATATGCTGTTAGTGCCCCATGCACCAGTTCTCAAACACCATGCCTGCTCAGGGAGCTGACAGTGGTGTGTATTATATCTGTTAAAGGAACAGTCTACTCCAGAATTGTTATTGTTTAAAAAGATAGATAATCCTTTTTTTTCCCATTCCCCAGTTTTGTAAAACCAACACAGTTTTAATAATACACTTTTTTACACGTGTGATTAATTGTATCTAAGTCTCTGTAGACTGCCCCCTTATCTCAGTTCTTTGGACAGACTTGCATATTAGCCAGTGTTGTCTCTTGAAATAACTCCACAGGAGTGAGCACAATGTTATCTATATGGCACCCATGAACTAGCCCTGTCTAACTGTGAACAACTGTCAAAATCAACTGAGATAAGAGGAGTTTTTTAACAGTTTAGAAATCAATTTGAGCCTAGGTTTAGCTTTCAGCAAAGAATACAAAGAGGGCAAAGCAAATTTGATGAGAACATTCAATTGGAAAGTTTTTTAAAATGACGTGCCCTATTTGAATTAGGAAAGTTTCATTTTGACTAGACTGTCCCTTTAAGGTTTAATTTGCGTCACAAACACCACTGCTAACTTTCTGAGAGGTGTGGTGTTTGCCCCGGCCTTTACAGCATATGTGCATATGTCACTGAAAAAAACATTAATAACATTTACTGGAGCACTTTTTTCTAATAGAACCATATTGCAAAAATGCTTCTATATAAAACTGAAACATTGTGCTCACTCACTCAATCATTTTGATTGGCTAAAATGTCTGTCTGTCAAAAGAACTAAGATAAGGGGGCAGTCTGCAGAAACTTAGATACAAGGTAATCATAGCGGTAAAAAGTATATTAATATAACAGTGTTGTTTATTCAAAACTGGGGAATGGGTAATAAAGGGATTATCTATCTTTTTAGACAATAAAAATTCTGGAGTAGACTGTCCCTTTAACAAGCAGGGAACACTATACAAGAGAGAGCAGATCGTACAATTAGAACAATAATTCCCAGTATTTGCTCTATGTCAAACTAAGATGATATTCCTGCTGTTAGTTGCTATGGGACAACTTTCACAATACAATAGTTACTTTGCTGTAATTCTCCACTGTACAATTCCCTTGAGAAAACCAACAGGGAATAGAAATATAAAAGAGAGCTAGCTAGAATTGTTGGCTGGAACCATGTGGTCACTTTATTTGATATTGGGTTCACAAAGCTAATTAACTTACTCTTTAAAATGACAAATATTTCTGCCGTAAATCCTCCATTCATCTAAACCTGGGTAAGAAATTCTCTGATTGCATTCTTTAGCACCATGGTTCATTTCGCACCAGCAAGTAGAGAAAGGAATTGTTTTAGTTTTTTAAAGCTCTGGATGTTTGCCCGAGTTTTAATGCAGGCTCTGCAAATATTCACAAGACCATACACCTGCCTTTTTAATTGTAGGTTCCCTGATGTGAGAAATTTGTAAATGCTAAAAAGGCTGTTAAAATAAATATTAAAAAAAAAAGTATGCACTAATAATGGAAAAGGTTTTGATATATTGATCAATGAGTAGGGCTACCAAAGAACAGTGGCAGAAATGTGGCCCTATTAAGGGCCAGATTACAAGTGGAGTGCTATTTAGCACTTTCGCTCACGTACAAACACGCACGCGGGTTAGCATGTGTATTACAGGTTGAAAGAAAAATGGTTGAAAGCGAGCAAACCCAATGTGTGCTAACTACAAGGGGCATATGTATCAAGTTCCGTATGGAGCTTGATGCGCCTTGTTTCCGGCGAGCCTGAAACAGAAGTTATGAAGCAGCGGTCTAAAGACCAATGCTCCATAACTTGTCCACCTGTTCTGAGGCGGCGGACAGAAATCAACAAGATCGAATACGATCGGGTTAATTGACACCCCCTGCTAGCGGACGATTAGCCGCGAATCTGCAGGGGCGGCATTGTACCAGCAGTTCACAAGAACTGCTGGTGCAATGATAAATGCCGGCATTTATCGATGTGCAGCGGACATGATACGCTACTTCGTAACATGTCCGCTCGCACATTGATAAATATGCCTCCAAGACTTCAGATATTCTTCCCCCATAAACTTCAATGGAGCACGCAGATCAAAAAAAACCTAACACTTATCTCTTGCGCACTAACCCGACACCATATTAGACCTATAGCTCTAAACCCAAAGGTAGTTGTGCATATGTTACATTCCAATGTTCTTCACATAGAAGAAAATGTTATTTTTATTTTTAAATATATATTTCTATATATCTATACCTACATATTAATATTATATATACAGACATATATATATATATATATATATATATATATATATATATATATATATATATATATATATATACACACAGATATATATATATAGGAATATATATTTAAAAATACTAAGAACATTTTCTACTGTGTGAAGAACATTGGAATGTAAAATATTTACAAACGTAAAATCAATACACAGTAAAACACATTATTAAATATTAAAATTTAATAAAAATAAATAAAAATCATATTTTAAGATATTTGAGTGGAAAGAATGCAAAGTGTGTTTTATATATATGTATATATATATATATATATATATATATATATATATATATATATATATACTTTGATTGGAGTAGCCGTGATTTAGATATCAAAATAACAATAATGCATTGAGCAATACTGCAAAAATGAAAAAAATAAAAAAAGTGCTCCAATGGTGCAGAAGATCACAACAAATATTAGAGAATATATCAATACTCCCCTCCACTGAATGATAATCACAAGACAGGCGCACTGTATTGCAGTGCAAGTCAGGCAGGCTGGATAGATCAAAACCCACCAGCTGGCTCATTCTGGAGTGAGCCAGCTGGTGGGCTCTGATCTTTCCAGCCTGCCTGACTTGCACTGCAATACAGTGCGCCAGTCTTGTGAGTATCATTCAGTGGAGGGGAGTATTGATATATTCTCTAATATTTGTTGTGATCTTCTGCACCATTGGAGAGCCTTTTTTTATTTTTTCCATTCTTGCAGTATTTCTACCTTGTCCCAAGAAGAGCTGATCCTGGTGTATTTCTTCTCAACCCTCGACGGAAGCCTCTAGAGGGTTCCTTTGTCCTTTGGGACCATCTTTGATGGACTTTATTTGGTGACTTTGCATTGAGCAATGATACTTTTTTATTGGACTAACTATACATTTATAATTTGACAAGCTTTTGGAAGAATTCCTTCCTTTCTCAAGTGTTGCTTCAGACTTGAGAAAGGAAGGAATTCTTCCGAAAAGCTTGTCTGTATAGTTAATCCAATAAAAACTATCATTGCTCAATGCAATACTTATTATATATATATATATATATATATATATATATATATATATATATATATATATATATATATATATATATATATATATATATATATATATATACTGTATATATACTGTATATATATATATGCATATATGTTTATGTGTCTGTGTATGTATGTGTATATATGTGTTTATATGTGTATATATGTATGCATATAAATACAGTACATCCAACATGTTGCGCAAACCAGATCACATTTTCTCAAGTGTGCTTACCTGACATGAAATATGAACATTTCACATTCTTAGACACCATGGTATTGAAACAGGATGGTAAACTTACAACTGATTTGTTTGTGAAAAGCACTGACCGCAACACCTTACTACATCATTTCATCCCCCAATAGTGTTTGACAGCGTCCCCAAATCCCAATTGATCAGAGTGGATAGGATAGTCTCTGACCCCAAGATGAGACAGGTTAGGTCAGCAGAAATGAAGAATAATTTTATTAAGAGGGGTTATGATAGTCAGAAACTGGACGAAGTGAAGAAATCCATCAAGATACCCTCTCAGAGACCTACCATACCTGTAACTAAAAGTTAAAATTTTGTCACTTCTTATAGTACAATGAGTCAAAAAGTCTATAATATTATCAAGAAACACTGGCCATTACTAAAGGAAGCTTGTCCAGATATTGAGGAATTCCAAAAAATCCCAAGAGCTGCTTACCCTAGTGGTAATACCTTAGGTAAGAGGTTGGTTAGATCCATGCCCAACTCTGTTTCTATTAGCCAAGGGGAACATAGATTTTTTGGTAAACCTAAGAAAGGTACATTTCCCTGTTTAGGTTGTGGTCAATGTGGCAATGTTATAAACTCTCATCCATACTCAGGAGAGAAATTTTTGATAAAGGGTTATTGCACATGTAACTCCACATATGTGGTGTATGCGCTTAAGTGTCCGTGTGGGTTATTATATATTGGCGAAATGACCCAGAAGGTCAGGGAATGCATTTGCCAACACAAATCCACAATCAGAAATGATAAAACATCAAACCTCCCTGTACCAGCACATTTTTTGGAGAAAGGCCACTAAATTAATCAACTTAGATATATGGTAATTGACCAGGCCCCTAGACACATTAGAGGGGGTGACAGGGTTAAGGATTTGTTATACAGAGAGGTTAGGTGGATTTGGAAACTAGATACTATGTACCCTAAAGGGTTAAATCGGGAATTTGACTTGCTTCCTTTTATTTAATGTGTTGCTTTTTTCATGCTTTTTCTATGTGTCTTCTTTTGAATAGAAATATTGGTTTATATTATATTCGATAGATTCTATGAAATTAACCAATGCATGTTATTTGTACATTTGTGTGGTAGAATAAGCAACTTGCTGCATTTGAATGGTGATCATTTCACTGCAGGAGTGTAGGGGTTAAATGTGAATAAGGATGTATTGGAGGTCATGTGTGATCTCTTTGTGAGTAACCTCTCCCTATGATGCTGTGATTGGCCACCTGTGTCTATAATTGTCTGATATATTCACTTGTTTGTTAGCTTTATAGAGGGGCAGGAGCCCCGAAACGTTGCTCAATAAAGGTGCTATTGCTCCATTCAGAGTGCTACCTTTGTATTTTTCTTCATATTTCACATTTCAATGTTCATCACATAGCAGAAAATGTTCTATTTATTCTTTAATATATATTTTTTATTTATTTTTTGGTAAAATATTTATCTATACCTATATATATGTATAGATATAAATAAGAATATCTATTTAAAAATACTTAGAACATATTCCCTATGTGAAGAACATTGGAATGTGAAAATTTACAGTAAAAACACAGTTAAACACTTTATTAAATATGATTTTACATGTCTTTAGCTACTTTACAGCGATGGGCTCCAATGCACTTTTATATATGTCGATATATATATGTATACATATGTATTTATGTGCTTTTATGTGTAAATATGTCTGTTAATACATATATACACATATAAATACATAAATACTTTTGTACACACATATAAACATATAAATAAATACATACATATACATGTTTAGACATGTATATGTATGTATCTCCGTGTTAAAGTCCTTTGCAGACTTTTTTTCCAACACCGGAGAAATCATATCTTTAAACCCTTATAACTTTATTGCAATTTGTTTCAATAATTTTTATTAGATAGTGTTATTATGATTTTAACTGTTCTATTAAATGTATTTTTAATGTGTCTTGTATTATTTTTTTTTTTCAAGCGTAACAGTTAACCAGAGTTCTAAAGTTGCGATATCCTGATGTGCGCTTAATTCAATTGCACTTGAACGAATGCGTTTACTTTCAACTTATATTATGCACTCTACTTCCGACGGGTGTAAACAGTCGCGATAAACCTGATATCGCTTGTGCTCAACTGTTAGCGCACCATTACTGTCACGATCCGCTCCTGCACTTCCCTTCTACACAGAGCTCTTGTACCATGTTGCCTAGCAGCGTAATGTAGGCCTTAATCGCCGGCCTCCTGATGACATCACACGCCTATTTAACCTTGGACTGCAGGATTTCCTGTTGTTGTTGTTTTCAACCTTGTTGCTACCTGTTTACCTCTCTGCCTGCTTGTGAGTACAGCATTTGCCTGTCCTTGCTGAAACACCTAAAGTACTTACTCTGCATTAATCCTGTATCGATCGGGTTGATTTCCGGCGATGTGTGTCCGCCTGCTCAGAGCAGACGGACAGGTTATGGAGCAGCGGTCTTTGTGACCGCTGCTTCATAACTGCTGTAGGCTGCAGGCTCGCCAGAAACACGGGGCATCAAGATCCATTCGGAGCTTGATACATATGCCCCAAGGCATGTATTAACCTGTTACTTTCCTGAACTGCATCAGTTACCTGGAGTACTTACTCTGCATTAATCCTGTATCAATCTATTCAGTCAAGGACTGTATTAACTTGTTACTTACCTGAACTGCCTCAGTTACCTGAAGTACTTACTCTGCATTAATCCTGTATCAATCTATTTAGTCAAGGACTGTATTAACTTGTTACTTACCTGAACTGCCTCAGTTACCTGAAGTACTTACTCTGCATTAATCCTGTATCAATCTATTCAGTCAAGGACTGTATTAACCTGTTACTTACCTGAACTGCCTCAGTTACCTGAAGTACTTACTCTGCATTAATCCTGTATCAATCTATTCAGTCAAGGACTGTATTAACTTGTTACTTACCTGAACTGCCTCAGTTACCTGAAGTACTTACTCTGCATTAATCCTGTATCAATCTATTCAGTCAAGGACTGTATTAACTTGTTACTTACCTGAACTGCCTCAGTTACCTGAAGTACTTACTCTGCATTAATCCTGTATCAATCTATTTAGTCAAGGACTGTATTAACTTGTTACTTACCTGAACTGCCTCAGTTACCTGAAGTACTTACTCTGCATTAATCCTGTATCAATCTATTCAGTCAAGGCCTGTATTAACCTGTTACTTTCCTGAACTGCATCAGTTACCTGAAGTACTTACTCTGCATTAATCCTGTATCAATCTATTCAGTCAAGGACTGTATTAACTTGTTACTTACCTGAACTGCCTTAGTTACCTGAAGTACTTACTCTGCATTAATCCTGTATCAATCTATTTAGTCAAGGACTGTATTAACTTGTTACTTACCTGAACTGCCTCAGTTACCTGAAGTACTTACTCTGCATTAATCCTGTATCAATCTATTCAGTCAAGGACTGTATTAACTTGTTACTTACCTGAACTGCCTCAGTTACCTGAAGTACTTACTCTGCATTAATCCTGTATCAATCTATTCAGTCAAGGACTGTATTAACTTGTTACTTACCTGAACTGCCTCAGTTACCTGAAGTACTTACTCTGCATTAATCCTGTATCAATCTATTCAGTCAAGGACTGTATTAACCTGTTACATACCTGAACTGCCTCAGTTACCTGAAGTACTTACTCTGCATTAATCCTGTATCAATCTATTCAGTCAAGGACTGTATTAACCTGTTACTTACCTGAACTGCCTCAGTTACCTGAAGTACTTACTCTGCATTAATCCTGTATCAATCTATTCAGTCAAGGCCTGTATTAACTTGTTACTTACCTGAACTGCCTCAGTAACCTGAACTATTTACTTTGCATTAATCCTGTATCAATCTATTCAGTCAAGGACTGTATTAACCTGTTACTTACCTGAACTGCCTCAGTTACCTGAAGTACTTACTCTGCATTAATCCTGTATCAATCTATTCAGTCAAGGACTGTATTAACTTGTTACTTACCTGAACTGCCTCAGTTACCTGAAGTACTTACTCTGCATTAATCCTGTATCAATCTATTTAGTCAAGGACTGTATTAACTTGTTACTTACCTGAACTGCCTCAGTTACCTGAAGTACTTACTCTGCATTAATCCTGTATCAATCTATTCAGTCAAGGCCTGTATTAACCTGTTACTTTCCTGAACTGCATCAGTTACCTGAAGTACTTACTCTGCATTAATCCTGTATCAATCTATTCAGTCAAGGACTGTATTAACTTGTTACTTACCTGAACTGCCTTAGTTACCTGAAGTACTTACTCTGCATTAATCCTGTATCAATCTATTTAGTCAAGGACTGTATTAACTTGTTACTTACCTGAACTGCCTCAGTTACCTGAAGTACTTACTCTGCATTAATCCTGTATCAATCTATTCAGTCAAGGACTGTATTAACTTGTTACTTACCTGAACTGCCTCAGTTACCTGAAGTACTTACTCTGCATTAATCCTGTATCAATCTATTCAGTCAAGGACTGTATTAACTTGTTACTTACCTGAACTGCCTCAGTTACCTGAAGTACTTACTCTGCATTAATCCTGTATCAATCTATTCAGTCAAGGACTGTATTAACCTGTTACATACCTGAACTGCCTCAGTTACCTGAAGTACTTACTCTGCATTAATCCTGTATCAATCTATTCAGTCAAGGACTGTATTAACCTGTTACTTACCTGAACTGCCTCAGTTACCTGAAGTACTTACTCTGCATTAATCCTGTATCAATCTATTCAGTCAAGGCCTGTATTAACTTGTTACTTACCTGAACTGCCTCAGTAACCTGAACTATTTACTTTGCATTAATCCTGTATCAATCTATTCAGTCAAGGACTGTATTAACCTGTTACTTACCTGAACTGCCTCAGTAACCTAAAGTACTTATTCTGCATTAATCCTGTATCAATCTATTTAGTCAAGGACTGTATTAACCTGTTACTTACCTGAACTGCCTCAGTTACCTGAAGTACTTACTCTGCATTAATCCTGTATCAATCTATTCAGTCAAGGACTGTATTAACCTGTTACTTACCTGAACTGCCTCAGTTACCTGAAGTACTTACTCTGCATTAATCCTGTATCAATCTATTTAGTCAAGGACTGTATTAACCTGTTACTTACCTGAACTGCATCAGTTACCTGAACTATTTACTCTGCATTAATCCTGTATCAATCTATTCAGTCCATGGCCCCTATTTATTAAAGTCTGGTGGACCTGATCCGACAGTGCGGATCAGGTCTGCCAGACTTTGCTGAATACGGCGAGCAATAGCTCGCCTTATTCAGCATTGCACCAGCAGCTCACAAGAGCTGCTGGTGCAACGCCACCCCCTGCAGACTCGCGGCCAATAGGCCGCCAGCAGGGGGTGTCAATCAACCCGATCGTACTCGATCGGGTTGATTTCCGGCGATGTGTGTCCGCCTGCTCAGAGCAGGCGGACAGGTTATGGAGCAGCGGTCTTTGTGACCGCTGCTTCATAACTGCTGTTTCTGGCGAGCCTGCAGGCTCGCCAGAAACACGGGGCATCAAGATCCATTCGGAGCTTGATACATATGCCCCAAGGCCTGTATTAACCTGTTACTTTCCTGAACTGCATCAGTTACCTGAAGTACTTACTCTGCATTAATCCTGTATCAATCTATTCAGTCAAGGACTGTATTAACTTGTTACTTACCTGAACTGCCTCAGTTACCTGAAGTACTTACTCTGCATTAATCCTGTATCAATCTATTCAGTCAAGGACTGTATTAACCTGTTACTTACCTGAACTGCCTCAGTTACCTGAAGTACTTACTCTGCATTAATCCTGTATGAATCTATTCAGTCAAGGACTGTATTAACCTGTTACTTACCTGAACTGCCTCAGTTACCTGAACTACTTACTTTGCATTAATCCTGTATCAATCTATTCAGTCAAGGACTGTATTAACCTGTTACTTACCTGAACTGCCTCAGTTACCTGAACTACTTACTTTGCATTAATCCTGTATCAATCTATTCAGTCAAGGACTGTATTTACCTGTTACTTACCTGAACTGCCTCAGTTTCCTGAAGTACTTACTCTGCATTAATCCTGTATCAATCTATTCAGTCAAGGCCTGTATTAACTTGTTACTTACCTGAACTGCCTCGGTAACCTGAACTATTTACTTTGCATTAATCCTGTATCAATCTATTCAGTCAAGGACTGTATTAACCTGTTACTTACCTGAACTGCCTCAGTAACCTAAAGTACTTATTCTGCATTAATCCTGTATCAATCTATTTAGTCAAGGACTGTATTAACCTGTTACGTACCTGAACTGCCTCAGTAACCTAAAGTACTTATTCTGCATTAATCCTGTATCAATCTATTTAGTCAAGGACTGTATTAACCTGTTACTTACCTGAACTGCATCAGTTACCTGAACTATTTACTCTGCATTAATCCTGTATCAATCTATTTAGTCAAGGACTGTATTAACCTGTTACGTACCTGAACTGCCTCAGTAACCTAAAGTACTTATTCTGCATTAATCCTGTATCAATCTATTTAGTCAAGGACTGTATTAACCTGTTACTTACCTGAACTGCATCAGTTACCTGAAGTACTTACTCTGCATTAATCCTGTATCAATCTATTTAGTCAAGGACTGTATTAACCTGTTACGTACCTGAACTGCCTCAGTTACCTGAAGAGCTATATTCTGTATTTGACCTGAATCAAGCTTTCATTCAGAATCAGTGAATTGCCTTCCTTCCTGTCGTGATCCTTATTATCCAAGAGCACGTGAGTTATTCTAACGCACTACCTAAATTCTTCACAGTTGTCTCTGGGGGTCACATCCTGGATTATATTCAGTGTGCTAGAGTGTATAATTAACTTATTCTAGCCTTTGGGTCTTCTTCAGGACAGATCCTAAACCCTTACAATTACTTGGTAACTATTTTCTCAGTAAAAATGCAAAGTGTTAGAAAACGTGGGGGCATAAATAATACATATTAAACTTCAATCATATAAGGAAAGTATAAAATTAAGAATACAATGAATATTTTCTAGATGGAAATTCATGTTAGTAAACTTAACTTCTCAGCTATATGCATTTAGATCTAATTCTTATATATTGTTGAAATTGTACAGTCTTTTTCAGGATTCAGTGAAGAGTTATCGTTTGATTTTTAAAGGAATATTCCAGCCAAAATCGGAAACCACATGGGAGCATTTCGGTATTGAACAGAAGCATTTTTGTAATATCTATGCAGTCGCAAAAATGCTTCTAATAAAAGCTATAGCTGTTTTAAGTGTATTTTAAGTATGCAACGTGCACCAGCACTTACTCAGAGAGCCTAAGGTGCTTGTACCATCTGGAAATGACTCAATTTGTTAATTCTTGACATGATAAAAGCCCCACTGCTAATCCGAGCAGCCGCAGTAGTTAAAATGTGCGTGCAGTTACAATATCTAGCTACGCTTTACATGCACGTGCAGAGAAAAATTATATTACTAAAACAGTGATAACTTTTACTAGAAACATTTTTGCCAATACATATAGATTGCAAATCTGCTTCTATTCAAGATGTAATTAATCTATGTGCAACTACATTTTGACCGTAATGTCCCTTTAACTTACACAGTCTGTTCCAGGAGTCAGTGAAGAGTTATCTTTTGATATTGAACTTACACATTCTTTTCATGGAAGTGAAGAGTTATCTTTTGTTATTAAACTAAGGCAGTCTTTTCAAGGAAGTGAAGAGTTGCCTTTTAATATTGAACTTAGGCAGTCTTTTCAAGGAAGTGAAGAGTTGGCTTTTAATATTGAACTTAGGCAGTCTTTTCAAGGAAGTGAAGAGTTGGCTTTCGATATTAAAGGGCCATAATACCCAAATGTTTAAACACTTGAAAGTGATGCAGTATAGCTGTAAAAAGCTGACTAGAAAATATCACCTGAACATCTCTATTTTAAAAAGAAAGATATTTTACCTCAAAAGTTCCTCAGTAGCCATCTCCCATTGTAAAGGATTTCTAAGCAGAATTTTAGTGTGTCTGTCCTAGGACAGCTTAGGGGATGAGCCTCGTGAACTCTCCTATTATTTTACCAATCAGGTAATAGAAGCTTACTATGAAATCTCATGAGAGTTAAGTCAAATCTCATGAGATCACAGTAAGAGTTCATGACCTCAGAACTGCTGATGCTGATTGGCTGCTGTTCATTTCTTCATTTTTTTTATTTTTTTACCTGCAGCTGGGAGCAGTTGAGTATAACTTTTTACACAGAACTTACTCTGCTGAGCTGAGGAGATTGTGAGGTAAAATATCTTCCTTTTTTACATAGAGATTCTCAGGTGATATTTTCCTGTCAGCTTTTTACAGTTATACTGCATCAGTTTCAAGTGATTTAGCATATGAGTATTATGTCCCTTTAAGGTTAGACTCTTTTCAAGGAAGTGAAGAGTTGTCTTTTGATGTTTATGATATTTTACTATAAAGCCACAACAGGCAAACATTTACAATTTCACTGTTCACAACAGCCACTACAGATTCACAAGTTCATGTGTTATTCTGCAAATCTAAATCCCTAAAGAATGTAGAGATGAGAGAGCATTAGTGAATCGGCTGTCTAGAACAACATAAGGACTGGTGAGGCTACAGAGGCTGGTGAGACTGGTGAGAGAGGATGGAGAAAACCCTTAATGCATTTTGCCCATTAAGTCCTTCATATAGGGCTAGATTATAAATGTGTGCTTACATTAAAACCGCTAGAAGTTTTTTTATTTATTTTTTTGCGCTCAGAGATTTGCACTCGTATTAAGAGTTGAAAGTAAAAAAGATTGCGCTCTCGCAATTGTTATGTTGCGTTAACAAATAGACTTTGAGAAGTTGCAAACACAAAATCGCATTCCCCCTTTGGCGGTAGATTTATCAAATGTTGAGCAGACATGATCTGCCTGACATCGCTAAATGCTGTAGGCATTTATCATTGCACAAGCATTTCTAGTGAAATGCTTGTGCAATGTCGCCCCCAGCACATTTGCGGCCAATCGGCCGCTAACAGGGGGTGTCAATCATCCCGATCGTATCCGATCGCTGCTTCTTAAGTTTTAGGCAGACTTTAAACTTTGGGTTAGATTGCAGCATCCGCTGCTTGATAAATCTACCGCTTAGACGTTAATGGACCCAAAAAAGTAAAAAAAAAAAAAAAACACCCACAAGTTGCGCAAACATGATCATGTTTATTTAAAAGCGCAACATAAGAAAATAATATTGCATATTTCATAATATAATGTTCTGCACATAGCAGAATATGTTCTATTTATTCTTAAAGAGATATTTAAATATATATCTGATGAATGTTTGAACAAATATATATTTTCCCACTTTTTTCTCTTTTGACTTTTATGGGGCAATAGGTTATTACGGAGCTTGATAAATTGGCCCCTATATCCAAATTTATTGGTTAACTAAAAAATCAGGTTGCTTTAAATGCGGGGGACAATCCTGTAAATGTTGCCAACATGTAATAATTGGTGATAAAGTTAAACCAACAGTAACAAGTATTCTTTATGATATAAGGAATTATGTTAACTGTAACACCAAATATACAATTTACTTAATAACCTGTAGTGAATGTTCGAGTCAATATACAGGGAGAACGATACACCAGTAAAAGATCGCATACGAGAATATTTATTATCTTTGGAACTTAAACATCCTAAGACCCCGGTAGCCAAGCATTTTACTTTACATAGATGAGGAGGAAAGTGGAATAATGAAAAAGTATTACGTGTACAAAACTTTTTGAAGTTCCAAGTGATAGACAATGTTCCTAAGAGAATAACTGGAGGTGATAGGTAAATGATCCTCAATAAAAAAGAGGTATTCTGGATGTATTATTTGAAGACAGGTAAACCAGATGATATTAAGAAATGTCAGATATTAAGGTGTTCACAGATTAATTTGCACTTTAAAATCCTAATTTTCACTTTAAATTTTTCTTTATATTTTTTCCCTCCCCTATATAAGTTCTCAGATTTAATTTAATAATAATATTTATCGACCATATTTATACTTTAGTTATATACTATTATATTATAGTTATATACCAATTTACCTATTTGATATTATATTACATATCACATTGCACATTGCTGCAAATCCTAATAAATATCTATGGTATGAATCTTTACTGCTTTTGTTGTAAAAAAATGTGTGTTATATTTAAACTATTATCAGTGTTTTTTTATTTATGTAATTCCTCTGGCACACATTGATGGGTTTTGCAGCCATAGACCAATAAGACACTGGGAAAGACGCTACTACCTCAATGCTGACTGTCAATTCAGGTATTCAGTAGCAAAGAAAATTAGTCGGCTTAGGTTAAAAGAAAATCATTTATTGTAAATCCATTAAAAATCCAAGAGATGGAGTACAAAATACATATTAAAAAGTCCGGTGTCTGTCTCTACCAGCTGACGCGTTTCGGGATAAGCTACCAAAAAAATAATAGTAAAAAAATAATAAATATATATATACATATACTATCAAAAGTGTAATAGTAATAGGAAATATATATATATGGGGTAATGTGTGTGTGTGTGTGTGTGTGTATATATAACTTTTCTTCGTTACCAACTACAGCCCCCAGGAAAAAGTTAAGTAAAATAACTAATGTCGAGAAATAAGCACTTGACTTCTTCTTATCACACTCTCCGTGAAACAAGGCTGCTCTCTCCTCTCCCACTTGCAGTGTTGAACCTCTAAAAAACAGTAAAAAAACAAGAGAGGCGTTGTATGTGTGTATCAGTAAGAAACAGTCTTTGGTATGATCAGACAAACAGAGAGTACTGACATTTAGGATAAGCACCCTTATAGTACTATAATTATTTAGTTATTATCATTATAGTATGCTGGATCTTAACAGCGCATCCGTTGGCTGAGCTCCGGTTATCAGGAACACCGATATCCACCGTTGAGTCACTCAGCTTAGAAAGGTAGCGAAAGCTCATATATACTATAGGTCTATTTTATATCAAATCAATTTTGTTAAAATGCTTTACATGCCACCTTATATAAAAACAAACATCAGTATTATAGCTGTAAATAACGGAACCTATTTGCAATGCATTTCTCGGTTCATCAGAACGGCGTTTCATCAGGCATCATGCTTGCCCTAAATGTGAGTACTCTGTGTTTTGCTAATCATACCATAGACTGTTTGTGACTGATACACACAAATGGCGCCTCTCTTGTTTTTTGACTAATATTTTAGTTGGAAACTCAGACTGTCTTTGTCATTATTGAATGTTCATACATATACATAAATATACATATTTAAGGGTAGATTTATCATAGTGCGAGCAGGCATTATACAATAGCGTATCGTGTCTGCTGTAAATCGATAAATGCCGACGGCATACGCTGTCAGCATTTATCATTGCACCAGCAGTTCTTGTGAACTGCTTGTGTAATGCTGCCCCCTGCAGATTCACGGCCAATCGTCTGCTAGCAGGGGGTGTCAACCAACCCGATCGTATAGGATCGGGTTGATTTCCGTCCGCTGCCTCAGAGCAGGCGGACAAGTTATGGAGCAGCGGTCTTTAGACTGCTGCTTCATAATTCTATTTCCAGTGAGCCTAAAGGCTTGCACGGAAACAGGAGCATCAAGCTTGATAAATCGGCCCCTTAAACATGTATATGTATGTATCTCTATGTGAAAGCCCTTATAACTTTTTATTGCAATATTTTTTCAATATTTTTGTTAGACAGTGTTATTATGAGTGTACTTTTCAATGTATTTTTGATGTTTTGTGACACTTTTTTTTCAAGCGTAACGTAACAGTTAACCAGAGCTCTTAGGTCACGGTAATCATTCTAACGTAAATTGTGATTGCGCTCAAGTGTTTGCATTTACTTTCAGCTTGTAATGCAAGCAGAATTTAACTTGAAAAGCAATGACCGTGAAAACCCAATATCACTCATGCACAAACAGTAGTGCACCACTTGTAATCTAGCCCATAGTATGAAGGGCCAAATCAATGATCAGAGTATTTTGTTAAATGAAAAATATTGCACAAAGCAAAAAAACCTTGTTCAAAATAGCCAAGTTCCAAGTAATGTTAGTGCTACTGTCATTAATTAATTAATGAAACTATAAAGTTTTCCTGTAGAAATTGAGTTTGAATAACACTCACTATAGAGGATTGAAAAGGACATCCAAATCTGTAGCCTAAGTATGATGCAAATTGCTACTAAATTGCCTGAACCAGCTACAAGTTTTAAGCTTCTTTATTTTAGCTATTTAGGACTAGATATTTGATTTTGGGCTCTGATCTAAGCAATTCATCTGTAGTACGTAGCTAGTTATGGCAAATTTGCAGCATACTGAGGTTACAGAATGTAACCTATAGTTTTATCCATGAAATGTGGGGCAAACACAATGTTACAGTAACTAAATAGTATTTTACAGTATAAGTAAGCAAAAAATCCATGTATGTTATGATTTTGTTTCATTTTCAGCCATTGATTAATTTATGGGGGATTCAGTTTTGAGTTTTTGTGTCCCATTTAGTGAAAAAATACATTGAAACACATTAGACATCCGTAATCAAGATTACATCTTTTAACTGACGCGTTTCTTTCATATTGACCTTGTATACTTTGCTTCCATATAGTTTTGGCAGCAGCAAAGCCTTGTGATGCCATATCATTGAAAGATTGTTTTTTTCTTATTTGTGTGTGTGTTTACCAAATCAGAATTTTAGAAAACAAAATGTATTGGTCTTTAATTAATTCTAACAGTTGTACTTCTAATTGATTGGAATGCCACAGACAACTCTAATGGAATGGGAGTCAATCATCACCCAGCTGTCTGTGGACTTCTTAGAGATAATTTCTACATTTTGTTTAACTATCACCCCTCCTTTATATGGTTCTCTGATAATTATGTTACTGATGATACTTTTGGAACAGCTACAATTAGAAAATATTTTTTTTCCAAATCTTTATCTACCAGTGAAAAATGGGAGTATAGATACACTTAGCACTCAGTGGGTAATAGATGGATTTTGGTTTTAAGTTCATGTTTATAAGTTGAGGACCATTTGTTTCTGTCCCAAATTAATAATAGTGTAAAATATAAATGGATTGTGTTATTTGTTTTAATTTTTTTTTTTTTTTTTTTTTTAAAGGGCCATTATAGTAAAAAAAAATACATGCTCCAATTTTTTAGAGCATGTAATTTTAAGGCTATTTACCCTGCAGTACTGTGTGTTTAACCCCTGCAAAGAGGGACTCCACTGCTGGTCTAAAGTGGAAAATGCTGCTGATCCAATCAGCAGCTCTAGTTGCATATCTGAGTTCTACGACTAGCACAGCTGACTGGTTCAGCTTTTTTTTTTCTGCTTAGGACCAGCTGGGGTTAAACACACAGTACTGCAGGTTCAACAGCCTTAAAATGACATACTCACATACACAACGGATTATACATGCATTAAATCATTTCTCACTTCCCTTCTTCCATAAAGGGACATTCTAGTTAAAATTAAACTTTCATGATTCAGATTGAGAATGCAATTTTGAACAATTTTCCTATTCACTTTTATCATCTCGTGGTATTCTTTGTTGAAAGCTAAACCTAGTTAGGCTCATGTGTTAATTTCTAAGCCCTTGAGGCCACCCCTTATTTCAATGCATTTGGCCGTTTTTCACAGCTAGAGGGCGTTAGTTTATGTGTGTCATACAGATAAGATTGTAACCACGCCTGTGGAGTAACAAATGAGAGGGCACTGATTGACTAAATGCAAGTCTGCCAAAAGAACTGAAATAAGGGGGCAGTCTGCAGAGGATTAGATACAACTGTGTTGGTTATGCAAAACTGGGGAATGTGTAATAAAGGGATTATCTATCTTTTAAAACAATAAATATTCTGGTGTAGACTGCCCCTTTAATTTTATGTGCAGAAGTGCGTCATTAAAGAGATGGAAAAGCTACATTTAAAATATATATATATATATATTAAATCATAGTTTCCTCTTTCTTTTTTTATCATTTGTGTAGAAGAAAAAAAAATGCTTATCCATAAAATTTCAACAGTGAACTGGACGTTCCAGTGACTACAAAAATAACCTGCTTTAAAAAAAAAAAACAAATCCTGGTTTGTTTTGTCTTTACTAACAAACTGATACCAATACAATTTTACTATTTCCAAATGTTCAGCCTTGCCTTTTTTGGTAGCTAAACTCTTCTAATACTAATAATACATCAATTCTTTGTATCCAGACATTTATAGACGGAAGGTAGTTGTGGGTTTTTAATAGCCTGGGGAATAAAGATTTGGCTTTATTAAAAAGAATTTGAAAAAGCCAAGGTCAATCTCTATTAGAAATATTAAGAGTTTATTAAATAATGCTATATACAGATCAAGCTGTGTTTGAATACCCCATTTTTGTTTGAATATCTAAGAATATTTGAGGCCAGAACTTTGCTTACTTGGGACATATCCACCATATACTGTATGTAGCACATGGACTGTATATCCACAGCCTCTTAAACATTACCCACTGGAGCTTGGATAAATACTTTTTTAGTCTACTAGATGTTACATAATATTGCATTCATATATAAGTACAGTTAGAATATATTGAAAAATGGTGATTTGGCTAAATTTGAAAATACTTTAAAACAATCTTTATGATCGATATTATATCCTAACTCTCTTTCCCACTGTGATCTAAATGGTTGGTATAACTGCTTGAAAGCCATAGAATAGCTTTACAGAGATTAAAGTGATCACACACACACACATATGTACAGTATATGTGTAAATATATATATATATATATATATATATATATGTAGATAGAGAGCACTCTCACTTTCCAAATCCTGATGCCAGGGTGCCAGCAGGTAAATATACACGGTAAAGGAAGGCACTCACTGGTCTTTACTTCGAAAAAACTTTAATAAGCGTGACGTTTCGGGGACACACTCCCCTTCCTCAGACAAAGAACAAACTGCAAGTGACTGGACATATAAAGCCAAACAAACCCCTCCCAGTGAAAATTGCGCCAAAACCGTTACCATGGTGATCCTCAACAACATTCTAGTCATATGATCAGTGTTACTAATGCAAATTAATTGTAACCACTGCTGTTAAACAAACTATATGATATCCACAATAAAACATATTAAAAATCATATTAAGCATCAATTAAGCAAAACATCAAAACACATGTGGACAAACTTATATTAAAGAGCAGCATAAACAAATAGCCATATGAAGTGAACAAAACAAACAGGTGTAATAATAAACATATCATACTAATATGTTAGAAATATAAGGAGAATAAATAATAAATTCTCCTAATCACAAAGTAAGTGAAATGAATACCTGTGTGTCCCCTAGTACATGTGTTGTATCTATAAACAGGTGTAATAGTGACTATATCAAAGTGTATATACTAGTGTATATAATCAAGATTATGTGCGCATTGTCAGCCCCCTGGATAACCTGAATATAAACTCTGATTAAACAACCTAATCTCTAGTTTATTCCTATCAAATAATACTAAAAGATAATGTAAAAAATACTATGGGCAGAGTTACAAGACCATAAATGATTATCACTTCAAAGAAGAAAAAATGCCGTACTGTAAAGTGTCAGCAGAGTATTCATACTGCCTTATATAACAAAACCAAGATAAGGCAATGCGGCTATAAATGCAGCCTGAGATTCATATATCAATCAAAGTAGTTTTAAATACATTGTGGCGCAGCCATATCTAACTTATTTACTTAAGGAAGAACATACCCGATAAGCTATTCTAACTTATTTACTTAAGGAAGAACACACCCGATAAGCTATTATTACTGTAATCGTGGCACAAACACCACATACCTGGAATGACAGCGTGGCCGCCCGAAGAACATCTAAGACGCACACAGCCGACACTGTGTGATGACGTCATGTGGCTACACGCTGTGTTAAATACCAGGTAGCCATGGTGATGCTACACACTGATAGACTAGACCCGGTAAAGCAAATACCCTTACTACCGATACATACTAGGATCTCAGCCCTGCAAAGCCCAATAAAAGAATGAGTTCAATGAGTTCAATGCTAAGTCAGACTGACTCCAAGCGGCATATGTTAATACTGCAGATATATGTATTAATACATGGTTGAATCCCTAACTAGAGTCACTGTATATGCAATCATTATAACCTCTAAGTACTCCCCAAATAGTGCTATAAGGCCTCAACAATAATAAAATATCAGAATTACAAATAGAACTGAATAAAACAAAACAAAATAAAATAAAATAAGATAATAATAATAATGGGAAAATAAAAATGGGAAAATAAAATAATAAATTAAAAAAAAATAAAAATAAAATAAAAAATAAAATAAAAAAAAAAAAATAATAATATTAATAAATAAAAATAAATCATAAATAATACATAAAAAATAATAAATAATAAATAATAATGAATAAATAATAAATAATAAATAATACAAATAAAAATTAATTAATAAATAAATAAAGTAAAAATAAAATATAAGATAAGTAAAATAAAAATAATTGTAAGAATAAATAAAATAAATAAATAAATAAAAATAAATAAAAATAAATATAAATATAAAAATATGAAAATATAAGAATGGAAAACAATATAGAATAAATAGCTGAAAAGAAACCACACCAGCAAAATAAAGATAAAGAAAAATAAGAGAAAAAAAGAGAACAAAGAGAACAAAGACCACCCCCTTATCGTGAAGAAAAAGAAACAAGAGAAAAAAGAGAAAAAATGAACAAAGAAAAAAGAAAAAAGAAAAAGGAAAGAAAAAAGAAAAAAAGAAAAAAGAAAAAGGATAAGCAGGAGAACAAAGACAAGCCCATAGTGAGGAGACACCAAGACAAATTGAAGAGGTTAAATGTGGAGATGAATAGATCGTCAACTATCATAGGTAGAGCTCAAAAGATAAAGTGTAAGCAGAGTATTCATACTGCCTTATATAACAAAACCAAGATAAGGCAATGCGGCTATAAATGCAGCCTGAGAGAAAATAAGAGAAAAAAAGAGAACAAAGAGAACAAAGAGAACAAAGACCACCCCCTTATCGTGAAGAAAAAGAAACAAGAGAAAAAAGAGAAAAAAGGAACAAAGAAAAAAGAAAAAGGAAAGAAAAAAAGAAAAAAGAAAAAGGATAAGCAGGAGAACAAAGACAACCCCATAGTGAGGAGACATCAAGACAAATTGAAGAGGTTAAATGTAGAGATGAATAGATCATCAAATCTCATAGGTAGAGCTCAAAAGATAGAGTCATTCAATCTGTCTTCTAATCTGTCTTCTTTATAGACATCCACTTGAATTCCATAAAGTTTTCCAATTATTTATAGGAAACAATGCCAATCTAAGTTCACATTCAGTCCCTTCGGGCGTATGGTATTGAGACGGAAGATCCACTTGGATTCAACTTGCAGTAATTTATTGTCCTGCTTTATTCTCCTTATATTTCTAACATATTAGTATGATATGTTTATTATTACACCTGTTTGTTTTGTTCACTTCATATGGCTATTTGTTTATGCTGCTCTTTAATATAAGTTTGTCCACATGTGTTTTGATGTTTTGCTTAATTGATGCTTAATATGATTTTTAATATGTTTTATTGTGGATATCATATAGTTTGTTTAACAGCAGTGGTTGCAATTAATTTGCATTAGTAACACTGATCATATGACTAGAATGTTGTTGAGGATCACCATGGTAACGGTTTTGGCGCAATTTTCACTGGGAGGGGTTTGTTTGGCTTTATATGTCCAGTCACTTGCAGTTTGTTCTTTGTCTGAGGAAGGGGAGTGTGTCCCCGAAACCTCACGCTTATTAAAGTTTTTTTGAAGTAAAGACCAGTGAGTGCCTTCCTTTACCGTGTATATATATATATATATATATATATATATATATATATATATATATATATTACAAAAAAATCATCAGATATATATAGAAATATATATTTAAAAATAAAAAAAAATAAAAGATTTTCTTCTATGTGAATGTGAAATATTCATAACTACCTTCGGGTTTAGAACAGTTTGTCTAACAAGGTGTGTGTTTTTTAAGTGCGCTCCTGTGGGGTCTATGGGGACTCATAAACTCATAAATAACTCCATGGGAGTGAGCACAATGTTTTCTATATCGCACACATGAACTAGCGAGGTCTAACTGTGAAAACTGTCAAAATGCACTGAGATAAGAGGTGGCCTTAAAGGTCTTAGAAACCTAGGTTTAGCTTTTATACACTATACGACACACAAATAGCTTTCTTCTAGCACAATTAACGAACAAGCAGGAGCAATAACTAGCTCTCCACTTGTAATCCAAGCCTAAATGGGAGAAAAAAAATCACAGTACACTGTCCCACTGTGTCTTTGAAAAATAAAGATTAAAGAGGGCATAGTGGCTGCATGACCTGGGAATGACACCTTTTTCAGGAGTTACCAGAGCCCTGAATGAATCGGAAGACCAGGTCAAGGTCAAAAGCCAGAACAAGTATGCATAGTAGTTGCAAACACAGCAGCAGAGATGTAGTCAGAGTCAAGGTCAGTGTTAGAAGCCAGGGCAGGTACGTATAATAGTCAAGGACAGAGCAGATATGCACTTAGAGGCCAGGGAATGGTCACTAGACAAAAACAGCAAGGATAAACTTCAAATGTTTAGCGAGATTGTGTGTATTTTATGGTTGCAAAACAAAAAAATTACATCTCTGACCATGTGCTTGTGATCTACAAAAGGAGTGTCAAGCAGACATCAACACAGCCACAACTACACTTGATAGTTACCTGCTATTAGAGGTCAAGCCAGGTCTCAAAAAGATGTGCTTGCATAGGTCAACTTGAAAGCAAGATATGATGGTTCATAATGGATGTGCCATCTTTGTTCACCTCAGTTCCTCAAGAATAGGTATAACATTTTCAAGTTTTTGCCAAATTAAACTATAAAAATATTGAATAACATTGATTTCTTGAGCAAGTTATTAACTTTGCATAAGGGATTAAATTCCCTTTTATCTCTGAGTTCTATAAAACCTACTAATAAACATTAACATTTAACCAATACAACACAGAGAAAGAGAGTGGGGGTTTAAGATTTGTGAGTCATAATTATTATCCAGCACAGAACATCTGGTATTAACTCTTATTTAAAGATAATTTAGGTGGTGGCATTTGGGTCCTAAGTAACTTGATCATTCAAAGATTGTCAGATGCCAAGGCCGTCGACATTCAGTGGAGCCTGGCTACCATACTAACAGACAGAAGCAACTCCACATCAGAGCTCTTTGGCCCCTTGCATACCAAAGAGGATCACCAACAGGCCCGTACCTGGGGACTTTGCCCCTCCCGCAATGGCCATTACTCAACCATCTCTTTCTACAGCCTGGGCCTATACCAACTGCCAAACTAGAGGGCAACATTTCAACCAGCTCCAAAACAGTATAGAGCCAGGTCAACAAACTCTCCTCAGGCCCCAAACAATCTAAGGACTCCTTAAAGAAGACCTAACCAATTGCTGCACGTTTAACAAGTAACAGGGACTGAGGGTAAAAAGCCTCTGGAGTTAAGAGGAAAAGAGGCTGTTAACACTCACACACTCAGTTTCTAAGGTCATTAACCCGTAGGTACTTCCGGGCTCGGAGACCATGTACTATCTTTAAAAAATATATATTTCCAGTTCAAAGACAGAAAATGCCATTTGCCTCTAATTTTGCAAATGTGTATGGTCACTGGGAAAACATGTTAATTTTCTAGATCTAGAATGATTCCTTTCAGAACAATACAATTAATTTAACTAAAAATATGATTTTGGATAATTTTTAATAAATATAAATGTAATTGTGTAGTATATAAAAATTGTTAATTACTTATCCACAATGAGATCAAAATGATGGTTTTGTTCCTTAGATTAACTTGTGACGGTACCCAAGTTATTACAAAGATTTATATTAAAAAATAACAAGACTTTTACTTACCCTCCTTCCAGAGCACATGATATGGATAATTTCACTTAATTAGTTGTGAAGAAGCTGATTTTGAACATGAAGCCAAGACTTTGGCTGAGAAAACTATTGAAAATGAATATGATATGTTCATGTGAACCAAATATTTAAAATACAATAATATTCCAAAAGGTACCAAAATTCTCATAGAAAATTGAATTAAAAAAAAAACATATTCTGAAGTAAACTTTATCATGAATTACAATAAAGCAACTCCAAAAGGGAAATATTATTTATTTAGTAAAGACCTTGCATTCATTTTGAAACTTTAACAAAACCAATATAATAACAATATTGTACTTCCCTCTTTTTTTTGTGTGTGCTCTCCCCCAATGGACATGTGCATATATTTTACAGGAAGTAGAGGAACAAAAATAAAATCCCTAAACAAAATAATATCAGTGGCAAAATGTGCAGAAGGAGAGTTTCTTGTTGTACATTAATTCAACATCATTTTAAAAATGGTGGCTTATTGGCATCAACAATTAAATCAAGTAGGTGCTAATGCTTGGTTATAAGGAGCAAAACTGTACTGGGGAGGGCATTTGCAACAGTTTTCTAATATAATGTTAAAGAAGGGAAAAACTAATGCTTAAAATGACCATATAAAGTGGATATATAGCAAAAATGCCCATGTTAAACCTGAAAACAACTGTACATGTACATGCATGTATAACTAAGAATAGTAAACCTGGTCCTATAAATATTTATTTTATTTTTTTATGTAAATTACAGCAAACACAATGGTATACTTAGACTCCAAATAGGAGCAAGAATTATGGAAAAAAAGCTATGAGGGGGGCTACACTGATGCCAAAACACCACATAGAAGCCATCATATCTGCAAGACACTGCTAGAGGGTGAGAGAGTCTGGAATTATATAATAAAGAGGTTTTTTTTTACTCTGCATTCCACCAATCCAACAGACATTATGGCTAAAACCATATTTTCAGCATATAAGATGCAGGACATTCTTAGTGAACAATTTTTTTTTCAGTAAAATATTGCAAAATATAAAAAGTAGTATTGAATTGTAAAAGTATTAAGACTAAAGTTAATACATTTCAACAGCCATTCTGGTTTATGTAAATATGTAGCATTACTCATATTAGTGTGTATGTGTGTGTGTATGTACGTATGTATGTATGTATGTATGTATGTATGTATGTATATATATATATATATATATATATACCTGTATATCAATGTCATTAATCTTCTTGACCTGTCCGCAGCTTTTGACACAGTTGACCATCCTCTCCTCCTAAAAATACTACATTCATTTGGCATCCGAGACACAGCCCTCTCCTGGTTTGCATCATATCTTTCAAACCGCTCGTTTTCAGTTTCCTTTAACAACATATCTTGTAATCCTATGCCTCTCTCAGTTGGAGTACCGCAAGGCTCTGTCTTAGGTCCCTTGCTTTTCTCGCTTTATACATCCTGCCTTGGAAAACTTATAGCCTCCTTTGGATTCCAGTACCACCTATATGCTGATGATACCCAAATCTATCTTTCCTCTCCTGATATCTCTCCCTCTTTACTCAACCAGATTTCTGACTGCCTCTCTGCAATTTTCTCTTGGATGTCTTCACACTACCTCCAACTCAATCTGTCCAAAACTGAGCTGCTTCTTATTCCCCCCTCTTCGAGACATCCGACACCTGACATTTCTCTGATGGTTGGAGACTCTACTCTCAACACCTCACCCCAGGTCCGCTGCCTTGGGGTCACACTAGACTCAGAACTCACATTCAACCCACATATACAAACGCTTACCAAATCCTGCCGGTCACACCTACGCAACATTTCCAGAATTCGTCCCTTCCTTACTCAAAATACTACAAAAAATACTTATTAATTCCCTCATCCTGTCACGCATTGATTATTGCAATCTACTCTTAAATGGCCTTCCAAAACACCGCCTCTCCTCCCTCCAATCTATTATGAATGCTTCTGCTAGACTCATCCACCTAAGCCGACTATCTACATCAGCTGCTCCGCTCTGCCAGTCTCTACACTGGCTCCCCATACACTCCAGAATACAATTTAAAGTATTAGCCCTAACCTACAAAGCACTCAACAGTCTAACTCCCAGCTATATCTCCTCTCTCATCGTGAAATACTCCCCATCCCGTCCTCTTCGATCATCCTCTGACCTACGTCTCTACACTCCTGTTATCTCTACATCCCACTCCCGCCTCCAAGACTTCGCACATGCTGCTCCTGTCCTCTGGAACTCTCTACCCCGCTCCATCAGACTGTCTCCAACCTTGTATAGCTTCAGAAGATCCTTGAAAACCCACCTATTCAGAGAGGCTTACCATCTCTCCTCCATCCCGAATCCGAACCAAGCTAATACATGTACATGAACTGCCTGACTCACTGCTGCAAATACAACGATGTAACAAGCTACCCCAACCTTATGTCTCTGCACCCTAAACCTATAGACTGTGAGCTCTCCGGAGCAGGGCCCTCTTCCTCCTGTGCTAGATTTGTTTAGTCTTGTTATGTTTTGTATTGTATCACAAATCTTTGTCATTGTATACCCCTATCATTGTACCCAGCGCTACGGAATTTGGCGGCGCTATACAAATAAATGATAATAATAATAATAATAATAATAATAATAATAATAATTAATGATTTTTAAAAGAATATAAATAATTTTTGGCAATTCATTTTCTATTATTTTTTTTTTATTTTTTTTTTAAATAAAAAAATATTTAAACCATATTTATCATAGATATTTTTATACTTACCATGCTGTGTTGCTAGAAAAATTAAATAAAACTAAACAAAAAGGGGGGCGTGTCCAGGCTATGGCTGAAGATGGCCGCAAAACTGAGAGCTCTAAAGAGAGGATTTACAATCCACCATGTAATCTAGCCTTTACAAGCCATCCAACAACAGAAAGGTGTCTTAAGATATAGAGGACTCTTTGCTGCATTGATAATAAATATACAGTGATTAGAGCTTCCCAGACTGGGCCGCTGAGAGCTTCAGGTGGCTCCCGTGGAGTGAAGTCTCAGCACCGCCCCGGGGAACCGGGTATTCAGAGATCATTACGGGATCTCAATATCATCTGTACAGTGAACTACCCTAGCAGAACTCTACTCACTGCTACTGTCTGTGCGTTGCTGGGAATTCCCAATATTGTCAGGATGTATAAGGCACTGCAAAGCCTCATGGATGACTTTGAACAGCAGATGTGTGACAGGTTAGATAATTTAATATCGGCCTGTCAGCAAGTCACTGCCAAGTGTAAAGCTCTGAATCTTACTGCTGGAGAGTCTGGGGCTATTACCTCCCTGAGGAAGGCTGTGCAGACTGAAGTGGATGTTGCAGATCAGTGGATTAATAAACAGCAGGGAGGCCAGGAGAGAAGTGTCAAGATGGCGTTGAAAGCTCAACGAGGTCAGACGGTAGACCCACAGTCCATGTCTGTGCAACTCTATTGTTTTCCTACCTTCTACCCATGCCTATGAGGGGGATCTCTGCCTGACTTTGGCTCTATGCCATAGTGGGGTGGCCAACCTCCTGAGGCGGAGTATGGAGTACCGGAGATACCATGCTGTGCCCTCCCCTTCTTTTCTCAGAGGACCGGAGGTGCTAACAGGATGGAGTTTCCAAGTGGGGATCTTGGCTTTTGCCCTGTACGTGAAAATTGGATGCTATTGACAGCCTTATATTGTTGCCTCAGTTCTGGAGTGGGTTAACCTAAACTCTGGTTAGCGTTTTATCGTGTGGGAACTGAAGGACGGATTGTCTATATGTCGTTACTTACCTGTAAAACAGTATCATATACTTTAATCTATTCCTATATTCTGCCACTTCTTTGGTGTTTAAGTTTATCATATATACCAACGTCAATGTTTTGCTATGTTCATTTAGTAGCTCACAGAACAGTTCCCACTTTGTGGCATTTATAGTAGCTCTAAGCCAGTATTGTTATATAATTTTTAATAGATCAAAGTGTATTCAGAAGTTATACCTATGTTCTTATGTTTTTTTATGCATTCAGGATACCCTCAGATACCTATATATTCAGCTCTTGTGTATATGCCACTTATTTTACTTACTATAGGATCGCAGGACATGTCTCAATGTGTATTTACTTTGATAGTCCACTGACCATATGTGATATTTTATGTGAGGAACTAAGTTGGGAATAGCACATGATATCTGTGTAATACATTATTTATGTTAACTATCTGTGTTTAACTATACCATAATCTCAGAAGTATGTATTCTTAGATACAATATCATCTTAACCCCAACATAACCTTCTACTAATTATTTAGTTTGAAATGGAAGCCTCCTTGGGTAGTAGTCTGCCTTAGCTTGATTTGTTATATTTCACCTCCACTAGTAAGGTTTAGCTCTATAGGCTACCACGTGGCTTATATTTTACTGCATTAAATCCACCACAAGATCTAATTAAATAATTTTTCTGGGTCTCTTTACTTCATAGATTTTTTCCAGTCTTACAGTAGCCTCAATGTACTGTCTGCGGCCGAGATAGTACGAATAGCACATAATCCTCCCTAAATCTTCTTGTAATGCATATTATTATTATACTTTATTTATGAAGCACCATCATATTCCGCAGCGCTGTCCATGGATACAGATCATTTAAATAAAACAATGATATAAAACTTCTAAGACTAAGAGACAGGACAGAATTTACAAACACATACAGGAGGAATCGGGGGCTCTATTCCCGTGGGAACTTACAATCTAGAAGGGTAGGAGGTTGGGAAACATGAGGTGAGGACTGCAAGATTGAGAAAGATGCATAGAGATCCCATGTAAAATTTTACTACTACTTGTGGTTTTATTATACCTTAAGCTCATTAACTTAATTAGGTGCATAATATAGTAGCACCCATTCTTCCCGACCCCCTGAGGAGGCTTCAGCTTTTACCCTAGAGCGCATGTTATTCATTATAGGTATATCTCCAAAAGAGGCTCACTTTGTTCTACTCTAGCATGTATTTGAGTATTAGTTTTGTGGCTGAGTTCTGAGCATTGTTATTCTCCTTTACTTAATAGTAACTTCAAATCTTTGGTAGTTATAGCTCTCTGCTTGATTTCCTATATGAAGGGTCCTAAAATTGGCCCTTTTATGCAACTTCATCCTAAAGATCTATAATAATTGATTTTCTTACCCACGCATAGAGTTTACAAATTATTGTGTTAAGCTACTTATTTCTTATTTCAACAAGTGCTTTAAAGCTGCAGCTACTATTTCAGATGTCAATGGTTTAATACCTTCATGCAACTTTATAGAAGCATATTAATAGATATAAGTTTATGGCCTATGTGTGGCCTACCAGGTTCTCATAGAATATATAAATCATTGTGTTAAGCTACTTTATTTCCTATTTTGACAAATGCGCTACAGCTACATTTTCAGATGTTAATGGTTATGATTTAACCTTAACATTTATATAAAATTGTACTAACGCTTTGGGTCTCAGAGAGGCCCTGATGATATATCCCCCAACATTTACCCCATTTCTGTGGGGGTATGCTTCATCTTAATTTTTGCATATAAAAGGGGGTCTTATGATACAACGTATAAAACTTATATTAAGGGGGGTGGAGCCAGCAGCACACAAGAAAGGTCGCATTCCTTCAGAGCTCCAGCTACAATTGCCCTAAAATCGAAAAAAGATAAGATTTGGATACAAATTAAATCCTCTATGTTAGGGGGGCTTTCTGTTGGACTCCTAACTGACATCCAGAGAAAGCTGATTTTCCTATAGATACAACAGTATCAAAGTGAGACCAGAGTCCCGTTTTGCAGCTGTAAAGATGATAGCCATTTTGCCTCCCTCGTGGGTCTGCACTAGACATGGAGAATGCTCACCAGTTACTAATTGAACTTAGTGGACTTCTAATCTCCCATCACCTTAAACTTACCGCTCCCTTAAACAAGACTCTTGGCTTCGTAGAGGACATTAGGACTTTGGTCGAAGTTTATTTCAGCCCAGCTGAAGTGCACAATACTAGCGGAGATGCTTTGGGACCCCAGCATCATCCGCACACCAGTACAGAAACAGCTGGGAAGGGGAAATATCATGTGGCTGAGGAGACTACTGACAAATCTTTGTTAACAAGAGTTTCCATTAAGACCCTAATAGGAGAGTACTCTAATAGTACAGATGACTCAAGAAAGCTTAACGATTACAGCGTTCCCCCCATGAGATTTGGAAGAAAAACAGCATCAGCACAAACTTCCTTCCAACGGATACAGTACTATTGGACACACGCAACTTGGCACAAACACTGCAGGGCAAATGGTGAAAGAATAGGTCCCATGCTGGTGATTAATTCATTAAGAACAGGCATAGGATAGGAAATAAAGCCTAATCTGCACAGGTTATTCTGTTGTAAGAAGATATGCCTGGAAAGGAACTTTATCATTTCTACGGCAATGGCCCTCCTTGATAAGTATAATGTGAACCTTTTTATTCTCGGTCCATGCTAGATGTATTAATGGTGACTCTGGTTTTTAAAGACTTACTGGAGCCCCATTGTAATTGTGATTTAACAGTTAATAGCTCTCTATGTTTCTTTCTTTTTACTTAAAAGTTCTGTTAGGAATGGACATTATGTTTATGATGATTATTATTAATATTTATCATGTATTCATTTACGTACTTTTTATTTGCTGATCGTACGTTCTGAAAATGGTGACGTAGGCTGACTAATGGTAAAAGTCTTGCACATAATATCTAACTGTTTCATGAACTTTTTACTTAGCAGAAATTGGGGCTCATATCTGTGTAGTATAAGATCAGCATTTAGGTTACTATACATTATGCCTGCTTGAATTGACCCATGACAAGTAAGATTAGAAATCACATGTTCTGTGTTGCAGGGGTATACTCTAATCTGTTAACTTGTCCCTGGTTACCTGCCAAGGTTGTATGCTTCTCTTTAAGCCTGAAAATGCCCAATACCTCCAAAACCAGTTTAATAATCTATTTTCAGTACTCCCCTTACTCTGTTTGTTGACTATAAGATGCTGCACTATCCTTTATACTATGCTTTACCAGCGGCTAATTTTATAAAAAAAAAAAAAAAAGGAAAGGTATGTTCATGGGTATGTCATCTAAGTTGTCACTCAGTTATTATGTGTATAATGCTACTATCACTTATGAAGCGTTAAGTAAGCTCAATATTTGATTATTATATATTAACTAACTACTAGACACCTAAAGAGATAAGCTATTTAATAATACCTGGACCTGAATGATCACAACCCTTGTACGTTAGTGTTTAAATGGTCATATAAGTCCACTAGTCACTAGGTAGCTATCTTGTGCTATGTCTGCAGTTTAGTAGCCTCTTGTTATGATGGCGGCGATGGCATACCATTAGACCCTAGATCGCATTTAAAATTAAGACTCTCAGCAGCCTACCATAGTACCATATCAAGAAAATATTTTAAAAGCACTCATTTCCCATGTATTTTAACTTCAGAACATTTTTTGCCCTCGCTCATATGACATGACAAGCTGAATTCAGCCCTTTATGTTAAAGGATGATAGGAGAGCACCAGGACCGCCATCAGGGGGTGACAGGGGTGACTCCTGTCAGGGGCCCAATGGGCTAGGGGGCCCCATGAGGCAAGAAGTAAAAAAAAATAAAAATTTTTTTTTAATTTTGGCAGCCACCAGTGGGTACTACAACAGAGTGCTAATTGAGCATGGGAAATGTTATTACAAGGAGTAAAGTATTAGCATTTGAGAGGATTTCTGAGTGTGCACTAAACCACTATGCACAGTGTGAGACAGACTTGGCACTTTGTTTGTAGAGTGTGTGCCTGAGTCAGACGGCTGATCACTTTCATTTGCAGAGGAGGTAGGAATTACTTAGCAAATGTTTTTATTTCTTTGTGCAATTTAAGATTGTAACTTCAGTGTGGTAGTAGTTGTATGGTGGGGCCAGAGGTCCATAAAAACACATTTTTTTAGCAGCAGTGTATTTATGATTATTTGACAATGCTGTAGAAATTCTATATTTAAAACCATGCAGAAATGTTTTCTCCTCAATACACAAATGATATATATTAAATTCCAGTTTACTGACCCTTTATGCAAGGACTTTCCAGATACAAGGAGGCATTTTATCTAAGATTTTTACATCTGCATAACATACATACTCTCAGACTAAGATTGCTCAGTGTTGGAAATGAGACAGGTTAACTTAAAACTGTTCAGTTTACTCTACAGCTGACTTAACTTTGAAATGCATACCAACAAGCTTAAATCCTGCATTTAACCAGATCTAATGGTATGAGTACCACAGCTTAAGGTTCCACCAAGACCATATAGAGTACAGCATTTTCAAAATCCACAAGTACAGCTGACAGATGGGAACATTTGTACACTATATTTGAAGTGGTGCTCTTGGTTGGGGAAAATATCAAACAAACATATGTCAACCGTTTAAAAGTACTTTTCTTCATCTAGCCATCTACCCAGATCATTAATGTACAATTTTGAATTCACAGAATTATTTTTGTTTGCACATTTACAAATATGATTCTTTAAAAAGTGATCTCTTAATTTCTGCATTTTTTTTATCATGCATGTCACTCACTGTTGATTTAGGGGATGCAAGGTGCATAAATGTTTCCTCCTGTGAGTGTTTATGTGGGTGTCTGTGTTTATGTCTTTGTGCTTTGGTTTGTGTCTCTATGAGTGTGTATGTATTTTTTTCTGTTGGTATCTCTGTGAGGGTGGGTTTGTATGTCTTTGTGCATTTTCTGTGGATATCTGTGAAGGTGTGTGCATATGTCTTTGAGCTTTTTATATGGGTGTCTCTGTGAGGGTGGGCATGTGTTTGTCTTTGTGTATTTTCTCTGGATGCCTCTGTGAGGGTGGGTGTGTGTGTATGTATGTCTGTGTTTTCTGTGGATGTCTCTGTGAGGGTGTGTGTATGTCTTTGTGTGTTTTCTGTGGATGTCTCAGTGAGGGTGTGTATGTATGTCTTTATGTGTTTTCTGTGGGTGTCTCTGTGTGTGTTTGTATGTCTTTATGTGTTTTCTGAGGCTGTCTCTGTTGGTGTTTCCTTGGGTGTATGTGCAAGTTTGAGTTTGTGTGTGGGTGTCCATTGTCTGTTCCTTTTTAGGGCATTTTGACATTACTACTGATTATTCACATCTTTCTACAGACTTTGAGACTTATGAGACCTTTCCGGAAGTTACCAATCTACCATTTAACCTTTAAATTATTGTTTAGGCAGTTCAGGGCCCTTCCTTTCAGCCACTGCATGCTGTTATCATCATTTAGTTGGCATCGTCCTTTACAAAAAGATAATCAGAACTCCATATTTTGTTTTCTAAATCTCCTTTTTTTACAAAACTGTAGTTTACCTCATTACTTGTCAGGGCAATGTAAACAAGTGCTAAGTGTCTGTTTGGGTGTCTGTGTCTGAGTTTCTTTGCGTGTTTGCTAAAATGTCTGTATGTGAATCCTTATGTGTGAGTGTGTTTCAGTGTATGGTACTACCTTTATAACATTTCCAAATTTAAATAGACAATTAAGAATAAAGTGCATATACGTTTTAGTCACTTGGTCAAAAATTGCACGTCAAAGGAGGGTGGGGGGGGCCCTGATCAATGGTTTAGTCGGGGGCCCCAAAATTTCTAGTGGCGGCCCTGGAGAGCACTCATACTTTATTATTTGTCTCAACTTTAATCCTTCTCATATATAATACTCTGGCACTTCTAGAGGATGACCAGAGGCTTCTTTTGCAAATTGCCACCTCCCCCCCCCTACATAATAAACCTCCTTCTCTATCAGGAGGGTTAAATACGCGGTTTATCTAGTCTATACCGCACCTTAACTACCTTCTTTATAAGTAAATCTTGCAGTTCAACATAACATTGATCTTATTTTCCCTTCTAAGTTTTGTAAGTTTGTCTAGCATATTCTTTCTTTTACAAGCCGACTGAACTCAATGCAACGTACATATATATTTCACTATATTAATCATTCATAGGAAAGAATTCCTCCTGTATAGTACTTTAAAATTTTCAGGATCCATGAGTGGTCCCTTGTGTTATTGGAGGAAATTACACTTGTTAAAAATAGGTTCTAAATTTAATGCATACTTTAACTTTCATGCTGTTCTAAAACTTTTTCTTTATTGTTAAGATATTTTTATAATGTAACAGTTAGCAAGTACAACATGCTACTTCTAATATTTGTTGTACATGATTATATTATTGTACTTGCTGAAAACCTCAATAAAAATATAAAAAAAAAAACAAAAAAAAAAAAACATATTAAAGATTTAAAAAATGAGGTTTGTCATCTGAGATCCAAAAGCGGTCTCCTTTATTGAAGTTGACCTCCTATAGTGTGGACATTTCCTCTTGAGGCCCAAAAGTGACCTTGTGTGGCATCAGGGAGGTGTAATGACCAATGGACATATTAGTTGCATACCTTATGTCTGTACCTCTTGTCTGGAATATGTAGTGTTTATTGGAAATATGTGGTACTATGATGTATTTCTCACCTTTACTCTGTTTTACTGTTTTGTATTATATGTATGCCTTGTAACAATCCTCAAATAAAAATTATTCACTACAATTAAAAAGAAGTAGAAAAGCGCAACATGCATCTAAGTGTAGATGATTAAAAAATGCTTTTATTGAAACCCCCTTCCCAGAGTGCTACTCACAAGATAGAAAATATAAAAGTGCACATCGGTTGTATACAACCATGGAACTTGCTTCCGCGTCTGATAGATTCGCCTCCTTCTGTGTTCCTTAGGGTAATTAGTCCAATCGTCTGTATGCTTCACACACAGTTCGTGCAGGAAAGGGAAATCCTTGCACAGAGATACTTACTTACTTCCAACATGGAAGATGCATCTGAAGCTTGAACAGAGGATTCACAGTCAGAGATCCTGAAGGAATGTCAGAGAGCTATTCAATAACCAAGTTCCATGGTTGTACAACCGATGTGCACTTTTATATTTCCTAACTTGTGAGTAGCACTCTGGGAAGGGGCTTTCAATAAAAGCATTTTTTAATCATCTACACTTAGATGCATGCTGCGCTTTTCTACTTTTCTACATCTTTTTTCTTGCAGTGAACTATCTGACGGGACTTTCCTATTGAAGAGCTGCACTAAAAACACGCTGAATTTATGTGATTACATGAACTCCCTTATTTAAAAGCAAGTAACTTTGCCTTAATACGATATAGGTTTCAGTACTTTAGGGTACTTGAACCATTAAAGGTATTAAAGGGACGAAACTTAAGGCTTTTTAACACTAAGAGCCCCACGAACATTGCAATTGCTATTTTACTATTAAAGGGACAGTCAACACCAGAATTGTTGTTGTTTAAAAAGAAAGATAATCCCTTTATTACCCATTCCCCAGTTTTGCATAACCAACACAGTTATAATAATACACGTTTTAACTCTGTAATTACCTTGTAGCTAAACTTCTGCAGATTACCCCCTTATTTCAGTTCTTTTGACAGACATGCAGTTTAGCCAATCAGTGCTCACTCCTAGGTCACTTTACGTGCATGAGCTCAATGTTATCTATATGAAAGATGTGAACTAATGCCCTCTAGTGGTCAAAATGTATTCAGATTAGAGGCAGTCTTCAAGGTCTAAGAAATTAGCATATGAACCTCCTAGTTTTAGCTTTCAACTAAGAATACCAAGAGAACAAAGCAAAATTGGTGATAAAAGTAAATTGGGAAGTTGTTTAAAATTGCATTACCTATTTTAAACATGAAAGTTTTTTTTGGACTTGACTGTCCCTTTAAGGCAATAGTGCAATGTATTTTTACAATTTTCCTAATAAAAAATATTAAATAAAAAAAAAAAAAAAGATTTTGTGAAAAAAAGTCTTCTTTTCTTTTTCAGTTACAAATTCTAAAGACCATACTATTACCATTCTGTTAAGACAACTGATCAATTTAAAACTTACAATTGCTGATACCTGTTATCTATGAAAACTGAATTTAATTTCTTGTTAAAAAGTCTGTTCAATTTGTAGTAAACCAAATCATCTCATTGCACATATTTTTTGACATTGATCTTCAAAGATCCTTCCAGTAGACGTTTTGTACTTATTGTGCATCAATAACAAGAAATAATGATAACTTTAAAGAGTACAGACTAAATAAATTTAAAAAAATCTATCAAAATAACAATTTTGCAGTCACTTCTATTAGCAATATACCACTGTTTAGAGCTTAAAAATAGTAACAACGAAAAAGATATTTAACATAACTTTAACCTGTTTTCTGTCAGAAATATCACAAATACCCACTTATTGACAAATTACGAGTGGAGAGCAAAATACCAGCGCACGGAAATGTGCGCTGGTATTATTGGTGCGGCGCTATGAGAACACAACCTCACATTCACATTTCCCAGAAGCCAAGCGATCACGAGAGCGCAATTCCATAGGCTCCAAACGGAGCCTTGTTTTCATGCCGGCAGCCATGGCAAACCACCTAGCGAAGCACAAGGGGTGAATCGCGCAGCATTGGGCATCAATGAATAAAAATATATGTATATGCTTATAAACATAAATATTTATGTGTTTATGTGTAAATATGCATAACACATAAATATAAATGTATATAAGCATATATATTTATAGTGAAAACACAGTCCACCCCTTGATCTCCATGTAAAGACTTAAAGACTTTGCAGTCCCCCACATCCCCTCATTTTAACCCCTTATAACTGCTTCGTGCAGTTTAAAAAAAAAAAAAGTAATATTTATTTGATTTTACTGTATTGTCCTCTTTATTTTGGCGACAATTGTGGCCATTTTTTTTCATTATTTTAGCTTAGTACAAAGTGAAACCGTGAGCTTGTGGTAGCATTAACCAGCCACTTATAATGGCTGGTTATTTAACATGCACCCATAAACGGGAAAAATGTGCTCCATTTGTAATTTAGCCCTATATATTTATTTTGTTAAAAAATATAATTGGTAATATACTAATCTACCATCATGTTACCCACCTCTATTACAAAATATTTATATTATAAGTTCCTCCTCTTAGAATTCCTTTTACTATAGTGTAATATTCTAATCACTCACACTTCTAGATCTAATTGCCATGGTTGAGAAAGTGACAGGGAGCTGTGTGCAGCATTCATAAATAACAAAGAAGATTGTTTACAATAGCAAAAAAACATGCACACGCAGAAATGTGCTTAAGGCGCCATCTTGAATTTTAGTTTTACCAAATGTAATGACAGGCTCTCACCACATGACTATTCAAATACAAAGTTTTAAAGAAATCCATGCATCCATTAAATCAGGGGTGTCCAAACTTTGCTCTCCAGAGGTTTTGGAACTACATTTCCGATGATGCTCAGCCAGCATTTTATCTAGATGAGCATCATGGGAAATGTAGTTCCAAAACCTCTGGAGAGCAAAGTTTGGACACCCCTGCATTAAATAATCTTATTTTTATTAAGTCTATTGGATTTTCAACTCCTATTCCTGTTTTTTCAATCTTAAATATCTCAAAAACTACTTAACAAAATTACTTGACATTTCCCAGTCCAGATCTAATCACACACATTTTTACCCAATGTAACGGCAGGCCCTAACCCCACACAATCTATTCAAATACCAAGTTTCAAACAAATTCATACATCCATTTCTTAAAAAAACTGTTCTGAATCTCCAATATTAAGTCTATGGGATATGTCAAAAATGGCTTGACCAAATCATTTGCAATTTGACTTTTGTATTGATTTTTTAATCTGGATCTAACTGCCAAATTTTAAGAAGATATGTAATTCTACTCCAAAGATATGGACTTTTAAAAAATCTCTATTTTTTAATGAAAGCCACCCTCAACTATGGCAATATGATATATATATATATATATATATATATATATATATTACTTAGTGCACAGTTTTTAGTAATTACCATACGGCTATATTACGAGTTGTGCGTAAAGGTAAAAAAGCAGCGTTAACAGGTCTTAGCGCTGATTTTTTTACGCCCGCTAGTATTACGAGTCTTGCAGGTATAGGTGTACCACACAATTTTTTGGCCTTACCGCAAACCTACTTACGTAAATTTCGTAAAGGCTTTTTTCTATGGGACTTCCATAGCGCCGGTATTATGAGTTTGTCCTGGGAGGCCAAAAAGTGAGCGGTACACCCTATCCCGTCAAGATTCCTAACGCATTTTAAAGTCAGTAGCTATGAATTTTACACTACAAAGCCGTAGCATAAAACTCATAACTAAAGTGCTAAAAAGTACACTAACACCCATAAACTACCTATTAACCCCTTAAACCGAGGCAAACACTAAAATTAAATTATTAACCCCATATCTGCCGCTCCGGACATCTCTGCCACTATCATAAACATATTAATCCCTAACTCGCCGCACTTCCTTCTCGCAAACACTAGTTAAATATTATTAACCCCTAATCTGCTGCCCCCAACATCGCCGCCACTTACCTACATTTATTAACCCCTAATCTGCTGTCCCCAATGTCGCCGCCACTATTCTAAATTTATTAACCCTTTAAACCTAAGTCTAACCCTAACACCCCCTAACTTGAATAAAATTTAAATAAATCTAAATAAAATTACTATCATTAACTAAATAATTCCTTTTTAAAATGAAATACTTACCTATAAAATAAACCCTAAGCTAGCAACAATATAACTAATAGTTACATTGTAGCTAGCTTAGGGTTTATTTTTATTTTACAGGCAAGTTTGTATTTATTTTAACTAGGTAGAATAGTTACTAGTTATTAACTATTTACTAACTACCTAGCTAAAATAAATACAAATTTACCTGTAAAATAAAACCTAACCTAAGTTACAATAACACCTAACACTACAATTAAATAAATTCCCTACATTAAATACAATTAAATAAATTAAATAAAATTAGCTAAATTACAAAAAAAAACTTCACTAAATTACATAAAATAAAAAACAAATTACAAGATCTTTAAACTAATTACACCTAATCTAAGAGCCCTCTAAAAATAAAAAAGCCCACCCAAAGTAAAAAAAAAAACCTAGCCTAAACTAAACTATCAATAGCCCTTAAAAGGGCCTTTTGCGGGGCATTTTTAAAAAAAAAAAATACAAACAACCCCCCCAACAGTAAACCCACCACCCACACAACCAACCCCAAATAAAACCCTAACTAAAAAAACCTAAGCTCCCCATTGCCCTGAAAAGGGCATTTAGCTCTATTGCTGCCCAAAGCCCTAACCTAAAAATAAAACCCACCCAATACACCCTTAAAAAATCCTAACGCCAACCCCTGAAGATTCACTTACCGGGAGAATTCTTCATCCAAGCGGCAAGATGTCCTCAACGAAGCCGGCAAAAGTGGTCCTCCAGACGGGCAAAAGTCTTTATCCAGACGGCATCTTCTATCTTCATCCTTCCGATGCGGAGCAGCTCCATCTTCAAGACATCCGGTGTGGAGCATCCTCTTCAATCATCGGCTGCTTCTTAGTAATGAATGTACCTTTAAGTGACGTCATCCAAGATGGCGTCCCTTAGATTCTGATTGGCTGATAGAATTCTATAAGCCAATCGGAATTAAGGTAGAAAAAATCCTATTGGATGCTGCAATCAGCCAATAGGATTGAACTTCAATCCTATTGGCTTATCCATTCAGCCAATAGGATTGAGCTTGCATTCTATTGACTGATTGGAACAGCCAATAGAATGCCAGCTCAATCCTATTGGCTGATTGCATCAGCCAATATAATTTTTTCTACCTTAATTCCGATTGGCTGATAGAATTCTATCAGCCAATCGGAATCTAAGGGACGCCATCTTGGATGATGTCACTTAAAGGTACATTCATTCCGAAGAAGCCGTCGATTGAAGAGGATGCTCCGCGCTGGATGTCTTGAAGATGGAGCCGCTCCGCGTTGGAAGGATGAAGATAGAAGATGCCGTCTGGATCAAGACTTCTGCCCATCTGGAGGACCACTTCTGCCGGCTTCGTTGAGGACATCTTGCCACTTGGATGAAGACTTCTCCAGGTAAGTGAATCTTCAGGGGTTAGTGTTAGGATTTTTTAAGGGTGTATTGGGTGGGTTTATTTATTAGGTTTTATTAGGGCAATGGGGAGCTTAGGTTTTTTTAGTTAGGATTTTATTTGGGGAGTTGGTTGTGTGGGTGGTGGGTTTTACTGTTGGAGGGGTTGTTTGTATTTTTTTTTACAGGTAAAAGAGTTGATTTCTTTGGGGCAATGCCCCACAAAAGGCCCTTTTAAGGGCTATTGGTAGTTTAGTTTAGGCTAGGGTTTTTTTTTATTTTGGGGGGGCTTTTATATTTTGATAGGGCTATTAGATTAGGTGTAACTAGTTTAAAGATCTTGTAATTTGTTTTTTATTTTCTGTAATTTAGTGTTTTGTTTTTTTTGTAATTTAGCTAATTTTATTTAATTTATTTAATTGTATTTAATGTAGGGAATTTAATTAATTGTAGTGTAATGTTAGGTGTTATTGTAACTTAGGTTAGGATTTATTTTACAGGTAAATTTGTATTTATTTTAGCTAGGTAGTTATTAAATAGTTAATAACTATTTAGTAACTATTCTACCTAGTTAAAATAAATACAAACTTGCTATTAGTTATATTGTAGCTAGCTTAGGGTTTATTTTATAGATAAGTATTTAGTTTTAAATAGGAATTATTTAGTTAATGATAGTTATTTGTATTTAGATTTATTTAAATTGTATTTAAGTTAGGGGGTGTTAGGGTTAGACTTAGATTTAGGGGTTAATAAATATAATATAGTGGCAGCGACGTTGGGGGCGGCAGATTAGGGGTTAATAAATGTAGGTAGGTTGCGGCGACATTGGGGGAGGGAGATTAGGGGTTAATAAATATAATGTAGGTGTCGGCGATGTTAGGGGCAGCAGATTAGGGGTTCATAAGTATAATGTAGGTGGCGGCGATGTCCGGAGCGGCAGATTAGGGGTTAATAAGTGTAAGATTAGGGGTGTTTAGACTCGGGGTTCATGTTAGGGTGTTAGGTGTAAACATAAAATGTGTTTCCCCAAATGAATCAATGGGGCTGCGTTACTGAGTTTTACGCTGCTTTTTTGCAGGTGTTAGACTTTTTCTCAGCCGGCTCTCCCTATTGATGCCTATGGGGAAATCGTGCACGAGCACGTACACCCAGCTCACCGCTCACTTAAGCAGCGCTGGTATTGGAGTGCGGTATGGAGCTCAATTTTGCTTTACGTTCACTTCTTGCCTTTTAACGCCGGGTTTGTAAAAACCCGTAATACCAGCGCTGTAGGAAAGTGAGTGGTGAGAAAAAACTGCATGTTAGCACCGCACAGCTCATAACACAAAACTCGTAATCTAGGCGATAATTACTACCATATACTGTTTGTTTTATCCATGTTTAATTATCATCACAAACTGCTTTTGTTTTTTGTTGTTTATTGAGGGGACAATAGACACCTTTTCATTTTGTCCCACTCTCCCTAAAGAAGCCAAAAAGCAAAATCTGTAACCTAAGTTTGCAACGTGTTGCACATATTGTTTTTTTTGCCTCTCTAGGGAGCGTGGGACAAGCATCATTTTACACAAAAGAAAGAGGTGTTTTAATGTCCTTTTAAAGGGAAAGTTGCTGGGAATTGCAAGATTCCTCAAGGTAACATAGGAAAGTGCTGTGATTCTAACATATTAACATTTATATAACCTTAGCTAGCTTAGTTATTTCTTGTCAATCAATCGAGTGCACATTTAAAAATGTGAAGAAAGTTCTATATTGTTTTGCAAATATTTATCATTTCAATGTTTTAACATTGTACACTAGATTTTTCTGTGCATAAATGTTTAGTAGATGATCCATTTATATAGCCCATCTGGGAGTGTTTTTGTAAAAATGTATAGTTTTGCTTATTTTTAAATAACATTGTGCTGATTTTCAGATTCCTAACCAAGCCCCAATGTTTTAGTTGTATACAGATGTCTACAGACTCCTGGTTGTTTAATGGGTCTATTCACATGCAGGGAAGGGGGGAGTGTCTGCCTGTTTCTGCTTTCCCAGCCTCTTTCAGTGTTTGCCCCAGCCTAACCTCATCAACAGTGCTAAACTAGGAGCTTCTAAGCACGTTTTTAAAAGGTTTTATACTGGATTTTTAGATCAGTATCTGTGCATATTCTTCTTCATAATAGTGTCTAGTACATGCATTTATAAGAAAATTGGTGTATACTGTCCCTTTAAGTTTAACTTCACCTGTGTATGATTTGTCGGAAAATGCTTGCATCGCTTTTTAACAAGAGATAAAGTTGCATATTTGTAATATACATCCTAAAAATATGTTTTCCCTTATATTGGGCTAGGTTACTGTAGAGCGTGAACGATATAGTTTTATTCTCTGCTTTTTCTGCGTGAAAACAAGTTAAAAGTAAAGGTGTTCGCTTGAGCGCAATCAAATTTAACCAACATCAAGTTAGCGTGACTTTAGAGATCTGGTTAACTGTTACGCGAGACAAAAAAGTTGCACAAAACACATCAAAAATACATTTAACAGTATAATTATACTCATATTAATACTGGCTGAAAAAAATTATTTAAAAAAATTTGCATTAAAAAGTTATAAGGGGTTAAAGATATGAGGTAGAATAGTTATTAAATATACTTATTAACTATTTAATAACTACCTAGCTAAAATAAATACAAAGTTACCTGTAAAATAAAACCTAACCTAAGTTACAACTACACCAAACACTACACTATAATTAAATTATTTCCCTAAATTAAATACAATTAAATACAATTATCTAAAGTACAACCCCCCCCCCCCACTAAATTACAGAAAATAATAAACAAATGTCAAGATTTTTAAACTAATTACACCTAATATAATCCCCCTAACAAAATAAAAAAGCCCCCCCAAAATAAAAAAAGCCCTACCCTACACTAAATTACAAATAGCCCTTAAAAGGGCCTTTTGCGGGGCATTGCCCCAAAGTAATCAGCTCTTTTACCTGTAAAAAATTACAAATCCCCCCCAACATTAAAACCCACCACCCACACAACCAACCCTACTCTAAAAACCACCCAATACCCCCTTAAAAACTTAACACTAACCCCTTGAAGATCACTTTACCGGGAGAAGTATTCATCCAACCGGGCGAAGTGGTCCTCCAGACGGGCAGAAGTCTTCATCCAGACGGCATCTTCTATCTTCAGCCATCCGGCACGGAGCGGGTCCATCTTCAAGACATCCGACGCGGAGCATCCTCTTCATCCGACGGCTAAGACTGAATGAAGGTTCCTTTAAATGACATCATCCAATATGGCGTCCCTTTAATTCCGATTGGCTGATAGAATTCTATCAGCCAATCAGAATTGAAGGGACGACATCTTGGATGACGTAATTTAAAGGAACCTTCATTCAGTCTTAGCCGTCGGATGAAGAGGATGTTTTGCATCGGATGTCTTGAAGATGGACCCGCTCCACGCCGGATGGATGAAGATAGAAGATGCCGTCTGGATGAAGACTTCTGCCCGTCTGGAGGACCACTTCTCCCGGCTTTGTTGAGGACTTCGGCCTGGTTGGATGAAGACTTCTCCTGGTAAGGTGATCTTCAAGGGGTTAGTGTTAGGTTTTTTTAAGGGGGTATTGGGTGGGTTTTAGAGTAGGGTTGGTTGTGTGGGTGGTGGGTTTTAATGTTGGGGGGGGATTTGTATTTTTTTTTACAGGTAAAAGAGCTGATTACTTTGGGGCAATGCCCCGCAAAAGGCCCTTTTAAGGGCTATTTGTAATTTACTGTAGGGTAGGGATTTTTTATTTTGGGGGGGGGGGGCTTTTTTATTTTGTTAGGGGGATTAGTTTAGGTGTAATTAGTTTAAAAATATTGTATTTGTTTATTTTTTTCTGTAATTTAGAGGGGTTTTTTTTTTGTACTTTTAGATAATTTTATTTAATTGTATTTAATTGTATTTAATTTAGGGAAATAATTTAATTATAGTGTAGTTGTTACAGAAGCATTAGTTATTTTGTGGTGAAGAAACTTATTTCCCAGCAGCAATGCCTGAACCAGCCAAGCCAGCGCCTAAGAAGGGCTCCAAGAAAACTGTAACAAGTATCATTTCATAAAGGGTTAACTCTGTTCAGTTTTGAGAAAACTATTTTCTGAGGCAGGTTTCCTAGCATATTGTGTACTGTAATTAAGTTTGTGATAAGCATTCACTGCTAGGTGATAAGAAGGACTCAATTGTTTTCTTGTGTGTACTTGTTATCTGCGGTGGCCTGTCCAAGGGCTTTGTCTAAATGTGTGATGGGGGATTTTATGCTTCCCCCCCTGGGAGTGCCCTGTGTGCATGTAACCTAAATAAAAAGCAGGCTGGGCATCCCAGTCCTCAGTTCTTGGTTGTCCCTCAATCGCAGCGTTGACTCGTTTTTGTGGGCAGAAGGGTATCCTAGCTGTACTACAGCTAAGGGGGATTATTCTACATTTGCGAGACTCATATAGAATACTATGGAAAGCAGTTTCTCCCCTCTTCAGCAATAGGAATCCAGGCTACTAAGCGGTCCATCTCTCAGCGAGACTAAGGGTAACCATAACATTTGGCGGCAGCGGTGGGATATTTCCTGGATTTCCTAGGAGAGGTACAGAACGGATGGAGAGCGCTTACGAAAAATTGAAGCGTACAACCCTAAAGGATTTACTTGAAAGCAGAGGGGGGTACGCCAGCAACCGGCCGAGGAGAGAGCTGATCGCAGAATTGACCGAACTGGATCAGAGCTTCACAATGGCGGAAACACCGACCACGATTAGTGACGAAAAAACCAGGATTGTTCGGGAGAGGCTCTCACTGTACGGGCCGAACCCCTCCATGGAATTGGTACAGCAGTTGATGGCGGAAGCGGACAAGGATATACGAGAGACTCGAGCCCACAAACTCAACCTAGCGAACGCACACCGCAATGCTGAAGCCCCGCAGGTAATCATCCCTGTCGAAAATGCTGGGAGGCCCAAGATACCCTATGCAGCATTTCGACCCTTCCTAGAGAGCGAGACAGGGATTGATGAATATTTGGCGGACTTCGAAAGGCAATGTGCCCTGCACCAGATTCCCAACAGGGAGTGGCCCACGATATTGTCTGGGAAACTATCCGGGCGAGCCCTGGAAGCCTTTCGTACTCTGGGTGCTGAGGAAGTGACACAGTATGAGCTAGTTAAGGAGACACTGTTGCGACGGTACGCAGTAACTCCGGACGCGTATCGCCGACAGTTTCGGGGCACGAAAAAGAAGCCTAACGATACCCATATGGAATGGGCGCACCGAATGCGGAGAGCGGCAAATCACTGGATGAGCGGAAGTAAAGCGGTGACTGGTGAGGAAATTTTACAATTGTTTCTCTTAGAACATTTTTATAATGGCATGGAACAGCAAGGGAAGGAATGGCTGCGAGACAGGCGACCTTCTACCTTAGAAGAAGCAGCCAAATTGGCCGATGAACATTATGACTCCCGTCTTCACGAACCCAGAGAGGTTTACCGTGCACCCCCTTGTGCTGAATTCCGAGCCCCGGTGCCCGCAGGGCCCGCCCGACACTCAGGACCACCCAATAACAGCTCTGAGCGTCCCAGACCGACTTGCCACCGATGCAAGCAACCAGGGCATTTCATGGCTAGCTGCCCCCTTAATACGCACCAGACACCCAGGAATTACAATTACCCCTCTGGGGCATATCGTCCGGCCCGGACCCTCTGTGTTAACCAAGAGGCCCCTATGGAGGAATATTTGGGGCCGCTTCACGAGGCGGACCCTGTATATGCTGCCTCAGATAACCGCCAGCACCATCGGCAGAAGGTATGGCTCGAGGGGCGATCTACCGAGGGATTGAGAGACACAGGGGCTACTATCACGCTGGTACAGAGTCATTTGGTGCCGGAGCACAAGCGATCTGGACAGACTGTGGCCGTTAGAGTGGCGGGGGGGGATGTGTACAAAATTCCAACAGCTAAAGTGCATCTTGATTGGGGAGCGGGAAAGGGGGCTGTGAACGTGGGCATAATGGATAATTTACCTGCCGAAGTACTACTGGGCAATGATTTGGGCCCCATGACTTCTGCCTATGCTCCAGTATGCAACAACGAGGCGGACCCAGTGACTACACGGGCCCAAGCCCGGACGGAGCGAGAGCTCTCACCAGTGCGGGAGACACAGGTAAGACCTACCCCGACCTTGCCTGACATGTTAGGCCCCATACCCTGGGACACCCCAGATGCTTTCGAGACAGAGTCTAAGACTGACCCGACCTTACAAAAGTACCGGGAACGAGCAGAGACCGGAGGGGGCGGGGCAGATAATGAAACATTCTTATGGGAAAAAGGGAAACTATACCGCTGGACAGAGAAAAGGGGACAGCGTAGGCGACAGCTGGTAGTGCCCCACAAATACCGTCAAGAAATCCTCAAGATAGGCCACGACATCCCCTTAGCAGGCCACCTAGCTGTAACCCGTACCCTACACCGCATTACTCACACGTTCTTTTGGCCAGGGGTACACGCTGACGTTAGAACTTACTGTAACACCTGCGATGTGTGTCAACGAGTAGGAAGGCGAGGCGATCACCCTAAAGCCCATCTAGTAAATATGCCCATTGTAGAGGAACCCTTCAGCCGGGTTGCTATTGACCTAGTGGGACCACTGGCTACCCCTAGTCCCTCCGGTAAGCGCTACATTCTTACCGTAGTGGACTACGCTACCAGGTACCCAGAGGCTGTCGCCCTATCCAACATACAAGCGGATACGGTAGCGAATGCACTAGTACAGGGGGGGGCCCGAAAGAGAATCTTTACCATAGGACAAAAGGTGTTAGTACTTAAGCCGGTGAAGACAGACAAATTGCAGGCGTCCTGGCAGGGCCCCTACCAGATCGTAGAGAAAAGGGGAGACACCACTTATGTGATAGCTAGCTGCCACGACAACAATCTTAGAAAGACATTCCATGTAAACATGCTCAAGGAATATTTTGAGCGACCAGAGAACGTGACGGCCGTATGTTGTTCCCCTCAGGAAGGCCCCGACAGTCTACCCATTCCAGACCTATTAGAAAAGAGTCTCCCCACAGGTATAGTGGCTCAGGTTCAGATAGGAGACCGACTTAGCCCCACTGAAAGGGAGCAGCTCAACCAACTCCTACAGTCCAAACACCTCACCTTCTCCCCGAAGCCAGGGTACACTACTTTAACCACCCACCAGGTAGATACTCCGGGACAAGCTCCCTTGCGCCAGGCTCAGTACCGAATCCCCGAAGCAGTTAGGATAGGAATGAAGAAGGAGATCGATGAGATGCTCCAACTCAGGGTAATTGAGCCCTCCGATAGTCCCTGGGCCTCCCCAGTTGTCTTGGTGCCCAAGAAAGATGGGACCACCCGGTTCTGCGTAGACTATCGGAGGCTCAATGAAAAGACCGTGACGGACGCTTACCCTATGCCCAGGGTAGACGAGCTACTCGATCGTATAGCCAGGGGAAATTACCTGACCACTATTGACGTCTGCAAAGGTTACTGGCAGATTCCCCTGGCCCCGGAGGCTATCCCCAAGTCGGCATTCGTCACCCCATTCGGCTTATATCAGTTTAGGGTAATGCCGTTTGGGATGAAGAATGCCCCAGCTACATTCCAGCGCTTGGTGGATAGGCTCCTGGATGGCTTCCAGAGTTTTGCTTGCGCCTACCTGGACGACATAGCGATCCACAGTGAGTCATGGGAGGACCACTTAGCTCACATAGGAATGGTTCTGGATCAGATCCGGGCTGCTGGCCTGACTCTGAAGCCAGAAAAATGCCACTTTGGGATGGCCGAGGTACAGTACCTGGGTCACCGGGTGGGGTGTGGAAAGCAGCGACCAGAGCCGGCCAAGATAGAAGCTGTCGCCAATTGGCCCACCCCCATCACTAAGACTCAGGTCCTAGCCTTCCTGGGCACGGCAGGGTACTATAGACGGTTCGTACCAGACTACAGCACACTTGCCAAACCCCTGACTGACTTGACCAAGAAGAACTTACCTCGACAGGTCCTGTGGTCTCCCCACTGTGAAACGGCTTTCCAGGCTCTCAAAAATGCTCTAATTAACGCTCCTGTCTTGGCGGCTCCAGCCCTTAACAAACGTTTTATCGTCCATACAGATGCTTCCATGTTCGGGCTGGGAGCCGTCCTCAGCCAAGTAGGCGAAGATGGAGGGGAGCATCCAGTTGCCTACATCAGCCGGAAGCTCCTGCCCCGCGAAGTCAGCTATGCAGCGGTCGAAAAGGAGTGTTTGGCTTTGGTGTGGGCATTAAAGAAATTGACTCCCTATTTATATGGGCAGGAGTTCACTCTGGTCACCGACCATAACCCGTTGGTGTGGCTGAACCGGGTCTCTGGAGATAATGGCAGGCTATTACGTTGGAGTTTATCGTTGCAACCCTTCAATTTCACCATTACTTACAGACCTGGGAAACAGAATGGCAACGCCGACGGGTTGTCCAGACAAACCGACCTCAGCCCCGCATAACCAGCGGTCTGGACAGCCTTAGTCTGCCCCGAAAAGGGGTCAGACCGTGTCTGCCAGAGTGTTCCACAGAAAGGGAGCACTGTTACAGAAGCATTAGTTATTTTGTGGTGAAGAAACTTATTTCCCAGCAGCAATACCTGAACCAGCCAAGCCAGCGCCTAAGAAGGGCTCCAAGAAAACTGTAACAAGTATCATTTCATAAAGGGTTAACTCTGTTCAGTTTTGAGAAAACTATTTTCTGAGGCAGGTTTCCTAGCATATTGTGTACTGTAATTAAGTTTGTGATAAGCATTCACTGCTAGGTGATAAGAAGGACTCAATTGTTTTCTTGTGTGTACTTGTTATCTGCGGTGGCCTGTCCAAGGGCTTTGTCTAAATGTGTGATGGGGGATTTTATGCTTCCCCCCCTGGGAGTGCCCTGTGTGCATGTAACCTAAATAAAAAGCAGGCTGGGCATCCCAGTCCTCAGTTCTTGGTTGTCCCTCAATCGCAGCGTTGACTCGTTTTTGTGGGCAGAAGGGTATCCTAGCTGTACTACAGCTAAGGGGGATTATTCTACATTTGCGAGACTCATATAGAATACTATGGAAAGCAGTTTCTCCCCTCTTCAGCAATAGGAATCCAGGCTACTAAGCGGTCCATCTCTCAGCGAGACTAAGGGTAACCGTAACAGTAGTGTTAGGTGTAATTGTAACTTAGGTTAGGTTTTATTTTACAGGTAACTTTGTATTTATTTTAGCTAGGTAGTTATTAAATAGTTAATAACTATTTAACAACTATTCTACCTAGTTAAAATAAATACAAACTTGCCCGTAAAATAAAAATAAATCCTAAGCTAGCTACAATTTAACTATTAGTTATATTGTAGCTAGCTTAGGGTTTATTTTATAGGTAAGTATTTAGTTTTAAATAGGAATTATTTATTTAATGATAGGAATTTTTATTTAGATTTATTTTAATTATATTTAAGTTATGGGGTGCTAGGGTTAGGGTTAGACTTAAGTTTAGGGGTTAATAAATTTAGTATTGTGGCGGCGACGTTGGGTGTGGCAGATTATGGGTTAATAAATGTAGGTAGGTGGCGGCGATGTTAGGGCCGGCAGATTAGGGGTTAATGATATTTAACTAATGTTTGTGAGACGGGAGTGCGGCGGTTTAGGGATTAATATGTTTATTATATTGGCGACGACGTTGGGGGCGGAAGATTAGGGGTTAATAAGTGTAGGTAGGTGGCGGCGGCATTGGGGGCGGCAGAGTAGGGGTTAATAAATATAATGTAGGGTTCGGCGATGTTGGGGGAAGCAGATTAGGGGTTCATAAATATAATGTAGGTGGCGGCGGTGTCCGGAGCGGCAGATTAGGGGTTAATAATATAATGTAGGTGTCGGCGATGTTGGGGGCGGCAGATTAGGGGTTAATAAGTGTAAGATTAGGGGTGTTTAGACTCGGGGTTCATGTTAGGGTGTTAGGTGTAGACATAAAATGTATTTCCCCATAGGAATCAATGGGGCTGCGTTAAGGAGCTTTACGCTGCTTTTTTGCAGGTGTTAGACATTTTTTCAGCCGGCTCTCCCCGTTGATTCTTATGGGGAAATCGTGCATGAGCACGTTACACCAGCTCACCGCTAACGTAAGCAGCGCTGGTATTGGAGTGCGGTAATGAGCAAAATTTTGCTCAACGCTCACTTCTTGTCTGGTTTGTAAAAACTCGTAATACCAGCGCTGTGAGTGAGTGGTGAGCATAAACTGCTCGTTAGCACCGCACAGACTCTAACGCAAAACTGTTAATCTAGGTGAAAGGGCTTCAAAGGTCTCTAACGTAGAGATACATGCATGCACATTTCTAAATATAACTATATATATATGTTTTTAAGTGTGTTCATATGTATTTATATGTGTATATATACATTTAAAGACATATATAGACATGTAAACACATAAATACACACACACACACACACACATATATATATATATATATATATATATATATATATATATATTTATATATATAGTGCATTGTAGCCCTTTGCAGTTAAGTTGATGAAAACATGTAAAAGTATATTTATGCAATATTCATATTTAATAAATGTTTTAATGATATATTTACTGTAAATATTTAACATTCCAATGTACACATATCAGAATATGTTCTATGTATTTTTAAATAGGTATTCCTCTACATATCTGTATATATCTATACCTATATATATCTATACATATATATATATATATATATATATATATATATATATATATATATATATATATATATATATATATATATATATAATTGTAATCCAAACTTTGTACAGACTGTAACAGTGTTATATTGAATTATAACAAAGTAACTCTAGTGAAAAATCTACCCTTGACAAGGGTCCCACCATCTGCGGATATCACTGAGTATTAAAATTGATAACCATTTCTTCACATCAAAACAATACTTTATAGTAGTTTAACAGAGGGCTTACCGCTCCGGTGACCGTTTGTAACTGTGTAGGTCAATATCGGAATTCACTTTCTCCGCTGTTACTGCAATAGTAGCACGTCTTTGGGTTTGTATCAATTCACTCACCCTCCAGAACTGATGTGGTGTCCGGTCCTTTGTTTTTCAATCAAAAGTTTTTATTGAGACAAAATTATTACAGAACAATAGTGCCTAAAAATACAGAAGAGTTAGGCTGAACATATGTAAAACTGGAATACATAGATACACAAATGGATATGGTATAAACTGAGCAGTTATGTACGTGTGTAATATTATAAGGAAGGTGGGCTTAGGCAAGAATAGGGTCTCTTTTCTGAAGGAGATCTGGTCTGAATCTACAGATATATACTGTATCAGAGGGTTAGGATGTGATAGTGTTGACACATAAATTTTGTTGAAGTTTGTAGGGGTAAAGCTTATAGATAATGAGTGCGATAAGAGGTTAGGGAGGAATAAAAGGGGGAAGGAGGAAGAAGAGAGAGAAGAAAGAGAAAAAAAAAAAAAAAAAAGGGGTGGGGGAAGGGGGGGGGGGAGAGGAAAAAGGGGGGGAGATGGAAGGCAAGGAAGGAGTCTGGGATGGTATCTAAGAGTTTGACGACCAGTTTGGAAATTTCGCCATCCATGGGAACCAAATTTCGTGGAAAGAGTCAGTCTTGTCCAGTACTTTGTATGAATATTGCTCCATTTGGCCTATATAGTGTACAGTGGAAATTACTTGGGATAGAGTTGGAGGCTCTACCGTTTTCCATGCCCTTGCTAGGGTTAATTTTGTGGCCATGAGAACATAGATTGTGAGAGCTTCTCTAGAGGGGGGAGAATTCGGTATCTGCATGTGTAGAAGGGCAGCTTCCGGGGTGAATGGAGGGGTGAGGCCGAGGGATTGGATAAGTGTGTAAACTTTTTTCCATAAGGGCTGGATGACAGGGCAAGACCACCAGATGTGGAGTTGGGTGCGATGCAGTTTGCATTTTCTCCAGCACTCAGGCGATTGTGATGGGTATATTGTGTGTAAAGTAGTTGGGACAAGGTGCCAACGGACTAGGATCTTGTAGTGAAGCTCCCACAATGTGGCACAGTGAAGGAGCTTTTTGGTGATCTTGATTCTGTCATGCCATATATCTAAAGCGACAGTGAAACCTATTTCCCTCTCCCAGGCCTGATGTTGAGCTATTTTATGGGGGGGGTTTGGATTAGTGAGTAGATTGTAATGGGAAGATAAAAGGTGTTTTCCCAGGCTGTGATTGGGCGCAAAGTTTGTTTGGGATAGCCCCATGTACGAAGGCGAGTGCTTAAGCGGAATCCTTCGAAATGTAGTTTGGGTGGTAGTTTGAGTTTAGCGCACATTGCAGGGTGGGGGAGCCAGTTATCTCCCTCATAGAGATCTGAAATCCGAAGTGTTTTTAACTGTGGCCATAGGTCAAAGTGAGAATCAGGTAGGCAGTATAGAGCAGCAGAAATTGTCAGGATAGGAGAAGGATGGGGAGAAATGTCTAAATTATGTCTAATCTGGTCCCAGAATCGCAGTGCGTGTTTAAAGACCGGATGTAAATTGTCAATAGCTCGTCGGTGATGAGTGGGGATCCAGAGAATGTCAGGAAGGGTTACGCCCGAAGGCAGCAGTGAGGACTCTAAAGGGTACCAGTTTAGTTGTCTATCAGGGTCATTCCAACGAAGGATGTGTGATAGTCTAGCGGCGTTGTAATACGAAATTATATTTGGGAGAGCTAAGCCTCCTGATATAATCGGTTTTTCAAGTGTGTGACCTGACGTTCTGGGGCGACGGTCTTTCCAGACATAGGTAGTAATCAAGCTTTGGAATCTATTGAGAAGTGTTCTAGGAATATTATATGGGATAGATCTTAGGAGGTAAGTGAGTTTGGGGAGGAAAGACATCTTTATCGCAGAAATGCGACCTGTCCAGGAGATTTCCCGAAACTCCCAGGATTCCAGGAGCCTCCTGAACTCCGGTAGTCTGTCAGTATAATTCTGTGTGATAGTATCGGCAGGATCTGGGCTGAGATGGACTCCCAGGATCTTGAGGGAGGTAGATTTCCATTGGAAATGGTATTTCGACCGGAGGGAGGTTAGGGCTACCGTGGAAAGATTTATGGGGAGGGCTTCTGTTTTAGTCACATTCAGCTTATAAAAGCTCAAGGTGCCGAATTTCTCTAGGATAGTGAAAACTGCCGGTAGAGAATTTTCGGGTGATGTCAGAAAGAGAGTGATGTCGTCCGCGTAGAGGGAAATTTTATGGACACAAGGTCCAATGGGGAGTCCTATAGTCTGGGGATCATTTCTGATGGATTGGGCAAGGGGTTCAATGGTCAAGGCAAACAAGAGTGGGGAGAGGGGGCACCCCTGTCTGGTGCCATTTGTTATAGTGAATTTGGGTGATTGAAATCCCACTCCTCTGATAGTGGCCGTTGGTTGGTTATAGAGAGTTTTGACTGCCCTAATGAATGAATCGGGAAAACCGAAAGTATCCATGGTTTGCCATAGGAAATCCCACCTGACCCTGTCAAACGCCTTCTCAGCGTCCAATGACAGGGCCAGGAAGGGAGTGTCCCCACGGTCTGCGATGTGGAGGATATCCAATATCCGCCTGGTCGCATCTACCCCTTCTCTGTTTGGGATAAACCCAACTTGGTCCCCTGCTATAAGGGAGGAAATGACCTTTGTAACTCTATTAGCTAGGAGTTTGGCATATATTTTTGTATCCAGATTAATTAATGAAATGGGACGGTAGCTGCTACATAAGTCAGGGGGTTTGCCCGGTTTTAGAATCGTGACTATCACAGCTTCCAAGAATTCCGCAGTAAAAGATGCTCCCGCGAATATTTCCTGAAAGAATTTGCAAAGAATAGGGGCAATCTGAGGGTGAAAGGTTTTATAAAACCTGGCTGTGAAGCCATCTGGGCCAGGTGCTTTCCCTAGCTTCAAATTACAGATGATTTTTGAAATTTCCTGTACTGTGATCGGGTTCGTAAGGGAGGAAGCGTCCTCCGGGGTTAGGGAGGGGAGAGCGAGGGATTTGAGGTACTCAGATATCTGCTCTATAGAGCAAGCCGGAGATTCCAGGCCGGCCTCAATGTTGTATAGGTTTAAGTAATATTGTCTAAAAGCACCTCCTATATCAGCAGGGGCGTAGACGTGTGCTCCCGTTGTGGTTTGTATGGACCTGATTCTAGCTTGGGCTGTTCGGTTCTTAAGTTTATTAGCTAGAAGAGAGGAAGCTTTATTACCAAAATGGTAATAGATCCTTCTGAATTTTTCTAACATGGTTTGAGTTTTTTTAAGTTCAAGGGCTTGGATTTGTTTCATTGTGTCAATTATCTTGTCATTTGTGGAGGGGGAGTACAGATGAGAGAGATCTAACTTTAGTTGGCGGAGTTGGGTGTTCAGAGAAGATAAGGTAAGCTTACTTCTTGAACGTGCCTCGGTTTCGAACTGCATAAGATGTCCCCTCACCACTGCCTTCAGAGCAGCCCATAGAGTTTGGGCGGTAGTCTGGTCACTATCGTTTAGGGCGATATAGTCTAGGATCGTGTTCTGAAGGGAGGTCTTGAGGTATGGGTCTGTGAGGGTCCAGTCCTGTAGGCGCCAAGTAAGGGGGGGTGGGCGGACGTGTGGGCCTATAGATAGGTGGATTGAATCGTGATCGGACCAGGATATGGGGGAGATAGATACAGAGTGGACATAATCCAGGAATTTTGCACGTACAAAGAAGTAATCTATGCGAGTGTGTGACTTGTGCGGGGATGAATAAAAAGTGAATTCTCTATCCTGTGGATGCAGGGCGTGCCATATGTCGTATAACTCGAATTGTGCCATTAGTGATTGAAAGGCTGTCGATAGTGAATGAGTTGCCCTGTCGTGGCTAGAAAGAGGAGGTCCCCTTCTGTCGACCCGTGTGTCCCAGACTAAGTTAAAGTCACCCCCTACTATTAGGTCGCCTTGCATGATTGTTGTTACGGAATTGAGAAGGGTTCTAAGGAATTTAACTTGTTTTGTATTTGGAGCATATATGTTGACGAGGGTAACCAGGTGAGTGTTTACCTTGCATACAGCTATGATGAAGCGTGCTTGAGTGTCATACTCAACATAAATCGGGTCATAATGGACATTTTTGCCTATATAGATAGCGGTTCCCCTGGATTTCGAAGGGAATGTGGCCTCAAGGAGTATGGGGTAGTGTTTGGAAGTGTGGCGAGTGTCCTGCGTTGGGGTCCAGTGGGTCTCCTGGATGAAGGCTATGTCAATATGGTTTTTGCGTAGGAGATTTAATAAGAGACTGCGTTTGGTGGGAGAGTTTAGTCCCTGCACATTGAGGGTTAGGAAGTGTAATCCCTTCATGGCCGTACTGGGGTGTATGCTAGGAGTGGATAAGGGAAGTGGGGGCAGGGGAGAAGGAAAGAGAAAGAGAGAGAGTAGGGGAAAAAAAAAAAAAAAAAGGGGGAGAGATAAGAGGTTGGTGTCAATAGCATGTAATGGGTGTTGATTAAAGGCACATCTGATTAGAGGATGTTTGACTTTCTGGAGATTATTTTTCGGGGAGGGGGGAACAGCGGGCCAAAGCCGCTTGGATTAAAAAAATAAGAGGGGTGAGGGTGGGGGGAGGGGAAGGAAGCAGGCGTGGGAATTGGATGTGAGGAATGACAGTGAATGTAGGGGTAAGGGGAAGGGGGGTGGGGAAAAGGGGGAGGGGGGGCGGAGCCTTAAGAGCTAAGTCAATGGAAGTGAATAAATGGGAGGGTATTGGAGCTAGTCAGGGGTATGAAGGAAAAGGGTACCGATATAGTGCAGAGCTGGTGGTGATGGAGGAGAGAGGAAGGTGGAAAACAGAGAGAGAGGGGGGCTATGATTAGGTCAGAGTAGACGGTAGATGTATATATGTGGGGTTTGGGGAATGAAGGGGTGTAGATTTAGAGAAAGAAAGAGGTAGCGGGGGCAGTAGCGCCCCCCAATTTGGGTTGGAGAGGCATATGAGGAGGGATAGCAATGTGCGAGAATATGTGGGGAGGGTACTCTGGTATGATAGTGAGGATATCGTGAGGGAAGGTGTTTAAATGTAGACATCAAGTGGTGTTGTCAGCAGGGTGAATGTAAAATGTGGGTACATTTCTGACTAAACATTTGACATATCAGGTATAGCAATAACAAAGGAGGTCTTGGTGTAGGGAACCTGAAATAAAAAGGTACAATGCATTGATAGTAGATGGGGTGAACTGAGTGAGATAATCTATGTTTTTCAACAAAAATAAACCTTTTTTTTCTTCCAAAACATAGGGTGAACTCAAAGGCAGTAACCTATCTAGGCATTTATAAATGAGGTTCCTTTAACATCAGTGTACATAAAATATATTTAGTCTTAAAGGTAGAGTCCATTTAGCTTAGGTAGTATTTCAAAGTAAAAAAGAACAGAACCTATCAACTTAGGTAGCATTTCAAAGTAAAAAGACAGAACCCTTCTACAGTATCTTGTAAACAGCAAACATATTAAATATAAACAGTTAGAACAAAAGTTTGAGATAAGGGAGAGCCATGAGCTGAAGTAGAGTAAGATAAGTACCCGTATGTGAGCTCAGGGCTTACCTGTCCAGGAGATGTCCTTGTAGGAAGTCTTGTTGAGAGAGGCCGAGGATGGGAAAGTGAAAAAGGAGTAAGATGTGTACCCGTGAGTGCACTCCCATCCTCAGCATGGACTTCTATATGAAAAACAGGTATACTTCCCAGGGGGAGAGTGTCCCTGTTAGGCCAGAGGGCAAGCTTTGGGATAAGCTAGGGGTGCAAGAGGTGACATCAGGATGGTTCTGGTTCCTGTTGTATAGAAGTGGGGTTGTGGAGTTGCCACTCTGGGGCTGAGACGTTGAGGTCGCCTGTTTTCCCTTTTTTCCTGGGGGGAAGGTCAGGGGGTGCAGCAAGATCTAAAGTGGCTAAGAGTCTCATGCCTTGGTCTAGAGATGAGACTGTGTAGGAGCGGTCTTGATGTTGTACATATAGCTTCACAGGGAATCCCCACCTGTATTTGATCTTATGCCGTCTCAGGGCTAGCGTGAACTGATGGAAGGTTCTCCTCTTTGCTAGCGTATGCGGGGAGAGATCAGGGAAGATCTGTAAGTTATGGTAGGGTTCTTTGAGAGGCCTGTTAGTGAAGGAGGCTCTCATAATCCTTTCTTTGGTAGTGTAGTAGTGCAAGCGTACAATGACGTCTCGAGGAGTGTCAGGTATAGAGTTGCGAGGGCGTGTGGACCTGTGTGCCCTGTCCATTAGAAGAGCTTGATCATTCGTGGAATTTAGGAGATCTTTGAATAAAGTAGTCAGGTATTTCTGGAGTCCAGGTGAGGGGATATCCTCCGGGATACCGCGAATCCTAAGATTGTTACGGCGGGATCTGTCCTCATTATCTGCTAGCTTAGATTCCAAATCTGAAATCTGTTCTGCCAAGGACTGGGCATAGGCTAAGAGATTGGCATGGTCAGTTGCAAGGTCTTCATGCTTTCTTTCAATAATCTCAGTTCTCTCTCCTAAGGCGGATATTTCACGTTTCAATTCGCCAACTGATTGGCGAAGCTCTTGCCTCAGGGACGAGTAGTGAGTGTCCATTTTATCGGTCAGGATTTTAATAGATTCCAGAAAGGTGGACTGAGATAGTGTTGTTTTATCTTTACGTGATGTCTCCGATTTGGGATGATCAAGTGGTGGGACTGCTGAGTCTCTAGAGTCTTCACCTGAGAGATCTGGGTCCGAGAAATTTTTGCTGTGAAAGTGGTCTGTGAGGGTCCTCTTAGGATTGTCCTGATGCTTTGGCTTTCTTTTGATAGATTGTGCCATGATGGAGATAAAAAAAGATACAAAAAAACACAGAGAAAAAAAAAAAAAAAAAGCGACTGCTATCCAGATAGAATTGATAATTGGGGGGAGCACCCGCCTCGCTCCTCTTAGAGCATGATGCCCTAGCCCTTCATTCTCTTTGTTATATGCAGAGGAAGAAAAACCTTAAACCTGCTTCTAGATTAGGGTATGAATGAATGAATGTCTTCCCCTCTCCAGGAAATATACCACCTCTGGGTGAGACCGGTAAAAGGGATTTGGATATGACCCGCGCCTATGGATGGGCGCGGGAAAGGTGGGAGAGGGGGATATTCTTTAGAGGTATCTAGCGCAGTCTATGTGGTATCAGTGTAAGAGTTCTGCACTGTTCTGCACTGTGGTATCCCTATGAAGGGTAGCCTTATAATCTGGAGTAAGAATGTAGGTATTAGATGAGCACTGCAGAAGAAAATATAAGGGTAATGAGATTATTTGCAGAGGCTCAGTTATAGGTCCCACTGTACTGCCAGTAATGAGAGATGTGAGAGCAAGAGGCTGCTAAATGAAAATCAGACGGTCTGGAGAGAAGTCTCAGGCCTCATGCATGCAGGGATGTCACATACCAGTAATTGTTTCAATTCTGCTGAAAGGGGGGGATTATGCCGATGAGCAGTATAATTAACAGGCACTGAGATGAATAATTCTGCCCCCATGTAACCACAGTTAAACATGTACTCACTCCGGTGTAATGACAGGAAAAGCCGGTATGATGATGGCAGCGAATGTATCTGCAGATCTGTCAGCGTCTGTTCAGATCTGTAGTTTTGCAGGGCTGTGTGCGATCCGGAATGCCTGTCAGGGCTGTGAGAGGGAGCGGGTCTCAGTTGCAAAGTGTCCAGCGTGTGAGGCCGGCAAAGGTGAGGTGAGTGCTCACAGAGTGGTAATGAGCTCCGTGGTCCCGTGCGGCAGTGAATACACAGGGGAGCCTGAACAAGATGGCCGCCGTTCGCGGGCTTTTCTGTGGAGCCGCCTCAGCTGTTTAGATAGCGGCAGACAGGCAGAATGCTGTGGGGTGGTCAAATCACCATCGGGTGGTCTCGGAGGAGCTGGTAGGGTAGCGATGAGCGAGGAGTTATCTCCGGTGTCCGGTAAGGGTATTATATGAGGATGCAGGTGTAGGGGAACAGAGGAGAAGGTCTTAGGAAGTATAGAAATGGTCCGGAGCCAGATGAGTGACCCAGGGATAGGGTGTAAGAGTAAGTGGGGAAATTAATGCCAATTAAGGGGGATTTGGGGAGCTTACTAGTTGTTTTAGATGAGTTTTGGGTGATGATATCAGGAGAGCTCCAGCTCTGCACGTCCTGACAGCTCCGTAGTTGGCTCCGCCCCCCGTGTCCGGTCCTTTGTTTAACACAACAGGTATGTTCTTCTGTCGTGGGCTCCCAGTGCTCTGATGAACTGCCAGTAAGGCAGGAAACGCGTCAACAGTGGAGTCTCTCTGTGTGCTGTGCCAGGTCTGTTTTAACGAAATTCTCAATAAAGTGATGTTTTAACATATTCATCTGTCTCTCTCCTTCCTGACTAAGCTGGAACTGTGAAATTTGTGTGTTGTCTATATATATATATATATATATATATATATATAGATATATAAAACAACAAAAAATATATTGGTGCACATCCAACCACTTAAGTCCACTCTTTCATGGCATATTTGTATATGCTTCTGTCTGCTAAATATACTTACATAGTTCAAATAGAATTGGGATTAACATCTCGCAATAATATTGACTTATATTTATGCTGCAAAATTTATTTATTTTTTTTTATTTATTTTTTGCTTTAAAAAATGCCTTTAAATGAAATGGGATCTTAGTCACACAATATGATCACATTCTGCTAAGCCAGTCACCACTTACAAGGTGTCCCATATTAGACTGGTCCTAACTAACCAGTTTCCACACTGCAGCAAGTCATGTCTACACAGTGTGAAGCTTTCTAGCTTATTGAGTTTATTAATCAGGAACACACCTGGGCTGGGTGGCGTGCAGTAACCAAAGGGGAGGGATTTGGTCAGCTCCCTATTTAAGAAATACAAGAAAAGGGTTTTTTTGGTTACGCACACCACAAAAGGACTGTTAAACCTTAACACACATATTGTGGGAGTGCTACCAAAGTGACCAAAACAATTACAAAACAACAAAAAATATATTGGTGCACATCCAACCACTTAAGTCCACTCTTTCATGGCATATTTGTATATGATTCTGTCAGTCAAATATACTTACATAGCTTCTAATAAGATTGGGATCAACATCTCACAATAATATTGGCTTATATTTGTGCTGCAAAAACAAATATACTTCTGTCTGCTAAATATACTTACATAGTTCAAATAGAATTGGGATTAACATCTCACAATAATATTGACTTATATTTATGCTGCAAAATTTAATTTTTTTTTTTTTTTTTGCTTTAAAAAATGCCTTTAAATGAAATGGGATCTTAGTCACACAATATGATCATGTTCTGCTAAGCCAGTCACCACTTACAAGGTGTCCCCATATTAGACTGGTCCTAACTAACCAGTTTCCACACTGCAGCAAGTCATGTGTACACAGTGTGAAGCTTTCTAGCTTATTGAGTTTATTTATCAGGAACACACCTGGGCTGGGTGGCGTGCAGTAACCAAAGGGGAGGGATTTGGTCAGCTCCCTATTAAAGAAATACAAGATCCCATTTCATTTAAAGGCATTTTTTAAAGCAAAAAAAAATAATAATTAAATTTTGCAGCATAAATATAAGTCAATATTATTGCGAGATGTTAATCCCAATTCTATTTGAACTATCTAAGTATATTTAGCAGACAGAAGTATATTTGTTTTTGCAGCACAAATATAAGCTCATATTATTGCGAGATGTTTATCCCAATCTTATTAGAAGCTATGTAAGTGTATTTGGCAGACAGAAGCATATACAAATATGCCATGAAAGAGTGGACTTAAGTGGTTGGATGTGCACCAATATATTTTTTGTTGTTTTGTAATTGTTTTGGTCACTTTGGTAGCACTCCCACAATATGTGTGTTAAGATTTAACAGTCCTTTTGTGGTGTGCATAACCAAAAAAACCCTTTTCTTGTATATAGATATATAGATATATAGATGTAGGTAGATATATATATATATTTATATATATATATATAAATATATATATATATATATATATATATATATATATATATATATATATATATATATGTGTAGATGTAGATGTGTGTATATATATATATATATATATATATATATATATATGATGTAGATATATATTGTACCAAAATACCTTCAGATATATAGAGAAACGTATTTATGAATAAATAGAACATATTCTGCTATATGCATGTCAGGGTTTTTTCCCTGTTGTTTGCCATGTGCTGCTGGCAGCCATTTTACTCACCTCTCTTCCTGACTATGGTGCATTGTAGGGGATGCTGCTCATTTCCTACACTTCCTTTTTTGGCCAGACTGGTGTGCATCATCCATGTGAGACAGGATGCAGTCTCAGAATTGTGATGTCATCACTTATTATTTAAGGACCTCTGTTCAGTATGCTTTGCCTTTGCGTTGTCTCAGACCTGTTTGTGAGAGTTCCTGTGTATTACCTGGCTGCCTGATGTCCTTCATGGTTCCTGATTCCTGGCTTGTTCCTGACTCTGCTGTTTTCCTTGTTCCTGATTCCGGCTCGTCTGACTATTCGCTTTGGCTCCTGACTCGGCTCGTCTGACTACCAGCTCTGGTTTTGACTCCTGGCTTGTTATTTGACTTGTGGACTTTTTATTATTTTTTGATATTAATAAAGGAGTGATTATTTTTGCACTTCTCGTCTCAGTCTGATTCCTGGCACCCTGACAATGCAGAACATTGGAATGTGAAATATGCAATCGGGTTCGCACGAGAGTGGGGTGCTATTTTCCCACGTTTTTTTTCTCCTTTGACTTCTATTGGGGAATAGGCACAATATTGTAAGGCTTTTTGTTCGCATCGGGTTAAGGCGAGAGCAATAACTTTTTACTTTCATCTCATAATACGAGCACAACCCAGCACATGCAAAAAGTTTACCTTTAGCACAATTAGCGCTCTAGAGAAAGTGCTTAATAGCGCTCCACTCATGATATGGCCCTATTGGTGTTTGGTTTAAAAGGAAATGTTTTTCAAGAAAAAATAAATAATACCAAGTCAAACAGAATGAGAACCATGGTTTTAGTGCATTCTTGTTATGCAGTAATTCGTACTGGGGATGGTCCTTTAAACAACAAAAAACTGTTATATGTCTTGAAATATGGTATTTTAGAGGGATCATTAACTATTTATCATTTCTATATTGCAAATATATTTTCAAATAAAATCATTTAGAAAAAGGTAAATAGTTTTTTTTTTTTTTTAACAAATGTACAGACATCTTATACACATTTGTAATCATGGTTACCATCTAAACTATGTGTAATTTAAGGACTGTCAAGAGATAAATTGATAATTAATTGTATCTTTAGACACTAACTCACTCCTACTTTAGAAATCTTCCCTCTGGTGTTCAAGGTCTGTTGCTCAGTCACTACATCGACTCCCTCTCATTCTAAAGGATACATTTTCTGAATTTTATTTTGATTATACCACTAAAAAGTTGTAAATCCTTAAATTAATTCACTCTCCCTCCCGTTCAGCCATATGCTACATTGACTTCTTAATGAAATGCAAGAACGTCTGTCCAGTTACTCTTATTTGCTCAGTAATTTAATTAGTAAAACAATCACTGTAAACAGATTATGCTCAAAGAGGTTGGCTTTCGTTAAGTAGATATAAGTTTAATATCGTACTGTAATAAATCATTTTCTTCATGGCATGTCCAAAGGTAAATAAAATGAATTGCTTTTAAAAAAACTCTCATATGATTTAAGAGTTTTTAGGAAACAGTCCAAGAAAGAAAGAGGTTTATATGCATCATATATAATGCTTCTTTGGTTCATCATTACACATGGACTAGAGGGCCCACCAGGAAAATAATAATAGAAGCCCATTGCACACCAATGTGTGTTTTCAGAAGTATCTTTGTTTCTATACGAGTGTATTTCATTCATATGTTCTTTTTAGGTTTCTTTTAACTTTAACCTCTTAAGGACCAGACCATTTTTCAATTGTCTTACCCTTAAGGACCAGGGCTATTTTTACATTTCTGTGGTGTTTGTGTTTAGCTGTAACTTTCCTCTTACTCCTTTACTGTACCCACACATATTATATACAGTTTTTCTCGCCATTAAATGGACTTTCTAAAGTTTCCTTTATTTTCATCATATGTTATAATTTACTATAAAAAAATTATAAAATATGATGAAAAAATTAAAAAAAAAACACTTTTTCTAAATTTGACCCCCAAAATCTGTTACACATCTGCAACCACCAAAAAACACCCATGCTAAATAGTTTCTAAATTTTGTCCTGAGTTTAGACATACCCAATGTTTACACGTTCTTTGCTTTTTTTGCAAGTTATAAGGCAATAAATACAAGTAGCACTTTGCTATTTCCAAACCATTTTTTTTTTTCTTCAGAATTAGCGATAGTTACATTGGAACACTGATATCTGTCTGGAATTCCTGAATATCTCTTGACATGTATATATTTTTTTTAAGACATCCCAAAGTATTGATCTAGGTCCATTTTGGTATATTTCATGCCACCATTTCACCTCCAAATGCGATCAAATAAAAAAAAATCGTTCACTTTTTCATAAACTTTTTCACAAACTTTAGGTTTCTCACTGAAATTATTTACAAACAGCTTGTGCAATTATGGCATAAGTGGTTGCAAATGCTTCTCTGGGATCCCCTTTGTTCAGAAAATAGCAGACATATTTGGCTTTGGCATTACTTTTTGGTAATTAGAAAGCCGCTAAATGCCGCTGCGTACCAAACGTGTATTATGCCCAGCAGGGAAGGGGTTAATTAGGGAGCTTGTAGGGTTAATTTTAGCTTTAGTGTAGTAGACAACCCAAAGTATTGATTTTGGCCCATTTTGGTATATTTCATGAAACCATTTCACCGCCAAATGTGATCAAATAAAAAAAAATGCTCACTTTTTCACAAACTTTAGGTTTCACACTGAAATGATTTACAAACAGCTTGTGCAATTATGGCACAAATGGTTGTAAATGCATCTCTGGGATCCCCTTTGTTCAGAAATAGCAGACATTTATGGCTTTGGCATTGCTTTATGGTAATTAGAAGGCTGCTAAATGCTGCTGCGCACCACACTTGTATTATGCCCAGCAGTGAAGGGGTTAATTAGGTAGCTTGTAGGGTTAATTTTAGCTTTAGTGTAGAGATCAGCCTCCCACCTGACACATCCCACCCCCTGATCCCTCCCTGACCCCTCTCAAACAGCTCTCTTCCCTTCCCCACCCCACAATTGTCCCCACCATCTTAAGTACTGTCAGAAAGTCTGCCAGTACTAAAATAAAAGGCTTTTTTTTTTAAATTAAAATAAATAAATAAATATTCTGCTATGTAGGATCCACCCCCAAACAGCTCTCTAATCCTGCCCCTCAACCTATTGTCCGCCATCTTGAGTACTGGCAGCTGTCTGCCAGTACCCAGTTTGCACACAAATTTTAAAAAATATATTTTTTATTTTATTTATTTATTTTTCTGTAGTGTAGCTTCAATAACCAACCACCACCCCCTCAAGATCCCTTAGATATAAAATGCCCCCCCCTCCTCTCTCCCTCTTTTCCTTTACACTATTCCATAGTGTAGGGCTCCCGCCCCATGCGCGCTCCCGCCTCTGCCCCCGTGTGCGTGCCCTCATCCGTGCGCACTCCCGCCCGCCCGTGCATGATCCCGCCCCCTCTGTTGTCATTCTCCCCAGCCATGGCCGCCCACCCGCCTCACTGCAGCAGCTCCCACCCACCAACGATCGCACCATCGCTGGCCGATGCAGAGAGGGCCACATAGTGGCTCTCTCTGCATCGGTGTTTGAAAAAAGGTATTGCAGTGATGCCTCAATATCGAGGCATCACAGCGATACCTTGAAAGTGACTGGAAGCGATCAGGATGGCTTCTAGCCACTTTAACCCCTAACGACGTACAGGGTATGTCGTTGGTCTTTAACAACCAGTTTGTGTCTGACGTACCCTGTACGATGTGTGTCGTTAAGGGGTTAAGAAGATATGAAACCCATTTTTTTTCTTTCATTATTCAGATAGACAGCTATAATGAAAACCAGGCCTGTTGGGGGTACTTGAGGACCGCGGTTGGGAAACACTGAGATAGAGCATGCAATTTTAATCAACTTTCTAATTTATTCCTATTATCATTTTTTCTTTGTTCTTTGGTATTTTTATTTGAAAAGGCAAGATTGTACATTAAGGGGACAGCCCATTTTTGGTTCAGCATCTGGATAGCGGTTGCTGATTGGTAATAGTTGCTTACAGGGACACTGAACCAACATTTTTTATTTTGTGATTCAGATAGAGCATGCAAATTTAAGCAACTTTCTAATTTACTCCTATTATCACATTTTCTTCATTCTCTTGGTATCTTTATTTGAAAAGAAAGAATGTAAGTTTAGATGCCGGCCTATTTTTGGGGAACAACCTGGGTTGTTCTTGCTGATTGGTGGATAACTTCAACCTTGAAGTTCAAGCTTGAAAAAGGGCTGATTGTGTGCCCGAAACGTTGCTGTTTTGTATTCCACTTTGCACAATAAAGGTCTTGGATTTTGCACCAGCTGGAGCATCTCTGCTTTTTCTAGGATAACTTCAACCACCAATAAACAAGTGCTGTCCAGGGCTCTGAACCAAAAAAATAGGTTAGATGCCTTAATTTTTAAATAAAGATAGCAAGAGAACGAAGAAAATTTGATAATAGGAGTAAATTAGAAAGTTGCTTAAAATTGCATGCTCTATCTGAATTACGAAAGAAAAAAATTGGGTTCAGTGTCCCTTTAAGATTGTATGCTCTGTCTGAATCATGAAAGAAATCATTTGGGTTTCATATCCCTTTAAGTAAAGGATTGTATATTTAATATGGTTTATGTGTTATATAGGGGAAAGTGCTAGGAAATATCGAAGAGAATGATTCATGACCAGTTCATTTTTATGTCAGAAAGAGGTTGTGATGAGAGCAGAAAGTGACGTCACTGTTTGTGGGCGGGGCTTAGGTCCGGTTGTCTGTGTCGCAGTTAGTGAGAGAAATCAACCTGACTAGATGTTTCTGTGCTCTGTAATAAAATAGAGTTGTACCATCATTGCTGTGTCCTGCATATGTCCTGCATCTCATGACATGGTGTCAGAAGTTCTTGCCTCCGCTTCTGTTCCTGATAGATGATGATGTCAAAGTTTACCCCACCTGAGCCTTTTGACTTCTCTCAGCCTGCAGCTTGGCCCACATGGCGTCAGCGGTTTCAGCGCTTAAGGATCGCTTCCAAACTGAACAAGGAGAGTGGTGAAGTACAAGTTAATTCTCTTTTATACTCTATGGGGAAGGATGTGGAGCCATTGTTCAATGCTTTTATTTTCCAAGAAGGGGAAGAATTTAACTTTGATATAGTTATGGATAAACTCAGTGCCCACTTTGTGCCCAAAAGAAATGTGATTCATGAGAGAGCTTGTTTTCACAAATGTGCTCAGCGTGTGGGAGAATCTGTGGAGTCATTTGTGCGCAGTCTGTATGAACTAGCTGAATTCTGTGAGTTTGGTGTTGCTAAAGAAGAGCAAATCAGAGACAGAATAGTTATTGGAATTGCAGATGCTGAAGTCTCACTGAAGCTGCAGTTAGAGCCTGATTTAACATTAGATGGGGCTATTAGGATGGCCCGCCAGAGTGAACTGGTGAAAAAGCAAAGTGCTGATCTGAGGTCTGAGAGTATTGTGGATGAAGTGCAACAGTTCAGGAAAACTGCTAGTGAAAGGCACAGTGTGAGCGGTAGATCTAAAATAATGGATAGACCTAGAGGTGGATGGGCGCAGCATGCCCGATGCACACGGTGCAACCGTGCCCATGATCAGAGTGCTATATGCCCGGCCAGAGATAAAAGATGCAGAAAATGTAACAGAATGGGCCATTTTGAAGTGGTGTGTAAAACTGAATACATTAAGGAGATGCAGGTGGATAGTGACCAAGAGGGTCAGGAAGTGTCTTTTGTGGGGTCTGTTGTGGAACGGCCAAGCTCAGAGGAAGATTGGAAGGTTACTTTTACTGTAATGGGAGCCAAAGTTGATTTTAAGATTGACACAGGAGCAGATATCACTGTAATGTCTTTGCTGCATTTATGAAACTGCCTCGACAGATCCAGCTGGCAAAGGTTACTACAAATGTCCATAGTCCCGGTGGCTGCATTGATTGTGCGGGGAAATTTCTTGCCAGCTGTGAGTACAAGCAAAGGAAATTCACTATGTGGGTGCATGTGATTCTAGGTCAGTGTGTTAGCAATTTATTGAGCAGAAAAGCAGCTGTGACTTGGGCCTAGTGGATATGTTTGGTGAATTGGGCCTACTGAATTGCAAGCCAGTCCGTATAGCACTTAAAAGTGACGCAGTCCCATACAGTATTTCTACTCCCCGTAGAATTCCGTTCCCGCTCATGCCTCAAGTGGAGAAGGAGCTTATGCGCATGAAGTCTATGGGGGTTATTGAAGAGCTTGTTGAAGCAACTGATTGGTGTGCCCCCATTGTTCCTGTTGCAAAGAAAAACGGAAAGGTGTGCATCTGTGTGGACCTGAAAAGATTGAATGAGGCAGTGAAGAGAGAGAGATTTGTGCTGCCGACATTAGAAGATATAGCTCCAAAGTTGGCTGGGGCAAAGTTCTTTTCTACATTGGACGCTTCTAGCGGCTTTCAAACCAGACCCCGAGAAAATTTGTGCTATTGAACAGATGAAAAGTCCTTCTGATGTACATGAGCTAAGACAAATATTGGGTCTTGTAAATTATGTGGGCAAGTTTCTGCCAGATTTATCCACAGTTCTACACCCTATCACAGAGTTGCTAAAGAAAGACGTTGCCTGGGTCTGGGGACCTACACAAGAAAAATCCTTTATGCAGGCCAAGTCCCTGCTGGGGTCTGCCCCAGTGCTGGGGTTCTACGACCCTTCCAAAAAGACTGTGGTTAGTGCTGATGCAAGCAGTTATGGGTTGGGGGCTGTTCTCCTGCAGTTAAATGAAAATAAACTACAGCCCATCGCTTACTGTTCCTGCACACTGACGGCTGCTGAGTCAAAATACGCTCAAATTGAGAAAGAGTGCCTGGCTGCGGTTTGGGTCTGTGAGCGCTTCCAGCGTTACCTTGTAGGTTTGGAGAAATTTAGTCTAGAGACTGACCATAAACCGCTTGTCCCTCTAATCAACTCCTACGATATCGATAAAACACCCTTAAGATGCCAGAGACTTTTAATGAGACTACTCAGGTTCAATGTTCAGGCAGTGCATGTGCCGGGGAAGCAACTGGTGGTGACAGGTACACTATCCATTCTCCCGCTGGCTGCTGCTGAAGAGTCTTCAACCGAATCGGACGTGAAAGTGTATGTTGATTCGGTTCTGGCCTCAAAGTCCATTTCTTCAAGGAAACTGGAAGAAATAAAGAAAGAGACATATTTGGACACAGATCTGAAAGAGGTTATAAAGTACATAAAAGAAGGCTGGCCCGAGAGCCGGGCAGCCTGGTTGTCTTTAAGTTCTTACCAGTCAGAGAGGTCGCAGCTCACGGAGCTGGAGGGGTTGGTGCTGTTCCAAAACTGCATCGTTATTCCTGTCAGCATGAGAAAGGAGATTTTAAACAGGATTCACAATGGCAACCTAGGCATTACAAAGTGCAGAGAGAGGGCAGCTACAGCTGTGTGGTGGCCTGGGATCAGCTCCGACATTGCAAATCACGTGTCTAAATTTGCCTTTTGCCGGGAACGCCGGGCCTACTCAGAGAAGGGAGCCCTTGATTTCTACTCCGCTGCCTGCAGGGCCGTGGCAGAAAATAGCTGCTGATTTGTGTGAACTGTGGAAAAAGTTCCTTGTTGTGATGGACTACTATTCCAGCTATTTGGAAATTACACCTTTGAATGATATCACAAGTCAAGCCGTTATCATTCGTCTGAAGAGCTTGTGGGGATATGTCTTTGCCTCCAGCGGACTCTTATTCACCTTCTTCTGTATCAGAGGATAGTTCATGCAAAGTTACATCAAGCGGAAGAGTGGTGAAACCTCCGGCCCGATATCGGGACTAACTTTAGCTAGAACAGTGACCAGAAGTATGGGCAGAATAATCCCATGGTCACTGTGGACTAGGGTAGTCTACCCCGATGTTCAAGTCAGGATGTAATTTATGTTGTTTATTTTTCCTGTAACCTATGTGTTATCCCTTTAAGGACACAGCTTTCAGTTTGCTCATGTCCTTAAGAGGTTAAATACTGTTCAAAAATGTTGTTGTATACTCTGTTTGTATACCATGTTATTTGTTATATTCAAATGTATGCTTCGCCCTTTGAAAAGGGGGAAGATGTGATGAGAGCAGGAAGTGACGTCACTGTTTGTGGGCGGGGCTTATGTCTGGTTGTCTGTGTCGCAGTTAGTGAGAGAAATCAACCTGACTAGATGTATGTTTCTGTGCTCTGTAATAAAATAGAGTTGTACCATCATTGCTGTGTCCTGCATATGTCCTGCATCTCATGACAGAGGTCATGTCTCACTGTTTCTAAGCTGCTGTCTCTATTTTTTTTAAAGGACCATTAATTACAGTAGAATTGCCTAATCCACAAAGGAACCCAAAAAACAATGCAATGGCACTTAATACATTTCAAATTATCAAGAGATTTTTTTTCTAAGACATTTAAAAGATTCCTTCTATTTCCATTTCCACTCTACCATGTGACAGCCATCAACCAATTACATACTCATATGTGAACTAATGCTTAGTAGGATATGGCACCTCAGAAAGTGTGAATATAAAAAAACTGGAAACAAATTGATTGAAGTAAATTGAAAAAAAAAATGTTTAAAATTGCTGCTCTGTCTGAATCAGGAGTTTCATTTTGACTTTACTGTCACTTCAAGTTTTTTTGTGTGTATATATTACAGTGGGCTGTTTTATTGATGGTCCTTGGTAGCAGTGGTTCATTTCCTATGCAGAGCAAAAAGAGCAGTACAATAGGGAGAAAGGAAGTAGTGAAATATGAGTTCCCTCACAAGTACCCCCTGCACCATTGATATTTAGCTCTGGGGTCAACATTTTGAACCTTTAAATGTTATGTACTGGAAAATAATTCAAAATGTGCTGAAAACTTACAATTCTAAATGCTTACAAAATATTTTGTATTTAGGTCTTTTGAAATGCAGCATATCTCATAAAACTTTATCTTAGACATTCCACCCCCAAACATGCATATTTCCCCAACTCCTAGTTTTCATTTATAGATAACTCATTATGTGGTCGATCACAATCTTTGTGTACGGGCTACACAATAAATTGGTTTCAGTTTCAGCCGATATGAGAAGTATGTTTGGGTGATCACAATCCAAAATGGATTTGGTCCCTAAAAGCCCACAGCCACAAGCGTGTTTTTACTCAAAAACTTCCCTGAAAAGTGTTCCCAGTTGCTAAGTACTTGTTATTGGACTTGAAACTGGGATTCAAACTGAAATTGACACATTCAATGGCCCTTTCAGAACTCTGAGGTTACATTACAGTGACTTTGAATTAACCCCTGTGTACCGTGTATAATGGAAATCATCATTTAAGTGAGATTAACGTATTGTAATCTGAATCCATCCTGATAACTGGTAAACAATATGCATACCATTTCTATATAGGCATGGACATGTTTGCTCAATGATTATTGAAATCAAGGCTTTGTGACCAGGATTTAAAATGGGTTTGCACCTTTGTGACTGGTATTTCAATAATGCATCTGCAAAAACTGGAAAACCACACTGTCGTGAATTGATTTTTTGTTTGTGGATGGTCAGGAAGGAGTAATCCCTTGTGAAATCCCGATCACAAAGGTGCAGTTCAGTTTGAAATATCTGTCATGAAGGTGCAACCCTGATTGAAATCCCATTTATGAAGATAACTGTACTAAAACTGCCAATCACAACAATTTGAGTGTGATATAGAAAAAATATTTACAGAAAACAACTGGCTAGATGTTGGGGGCCTGATTTCTGTTTTCTCACTTTTCATGCAGATACGTTAGCTGTGCGGGATATCCCGTATTAACTACATATACAAATGTAAATTTGTGTCCTGCCCACTGCAACAGACTATGTAATAGTGATAAATAGTGGTTTAGTGAATCTAGACTATATACACAAATATGCCTCTAAAATGTCATTTATAGCTATTTTAGAGTGTCTTGCACATGTGCAAAATAACTTATTAATTCCAAATTGTCTTGAAATACTTAAATTCTGGACTTTATCAAGTGCCTTTAGTTGTCGAATTTGATGTGTAAAATTGTTTTGAAAAACTGTAAAAATGGCCTTGAATAATTCTAAAAATGGATTGTATTCACAATGAACTTTTCGGCTCCATGTTAAACATAGGGTTTTTGTTAGTGAGCTAAAAATGCATTTGTGGCTCTAAGAAAAAGACGGAAACCACTATTGTATTCATGTCAAATAAAAAGTGCCTTTTTTCTGAGGAAAACCTGTCAAAAAACAAATTGACCACTGGATTGGAATCAATCCCTTTTATAGATAACTTTAGGTGTAATATTTGCTGTATTTGACTAGATTTATTTCCTAAGATATGGTGAGTCCATGACATCATCAATAACTAGTGGGAATATCACTCCTGGCCAGCAGGAGGAGGCAAAGAGCACCACAGCAGAGCTGTTGAGTGTCACTCCCCTACCCACAATCTTCCAGTCATTATCTTTGCCTCTGTAAATGGAGGAGGTGAAGTTTTGGTGTCTGAAGAAAATGGTTTACTTTTGCTGCAAGCAATATTTTGGGTATAGCTGTAGTCCACGTCAATCTCTTCAGTAGAGTAGTGGCGGCTTTAAAGCAGTTAGGAACTTGTAAGGTGGGCCTTGTAGCATTTTCCTAACATTTTGCTGCCCTAGTATAGAAAACCAGAGTAAGTTTACGCTGTTCTTTTATTTTTTTTACAAGTCTTTGTGAGGAGTATGTGTCCTCTCACACGCCGGACGGCCAATCTTCAGGTAAGTGCTTTTTGTCTTCTACTATGTATGGAAACTACACTTCATGGGTAAACTATAAAAAAAACAGGCTCTGTGGCAGATTCCTCAGATCAGTTACCTTACAATGCAGATTGATATTTGGACCGGTAAATCCTTTATGTCATAGGATTTATGAGGACAGGTGCAGGCATTTGTATGTGAATATTTACAGAAACAATCTTGGGCTACAATGTCTCCTTTTGGTCTGTGTGTTTTAGACAGTATTATCAGGCTGGCTTCAAATGGGGGATGTTTAGTCTCTGGGCGGCTCAGGATCGCAAGAGATATTTGTCTATATTGCTGTTTATTGCACCGTTATGAGGGCTTAGCTGAGGGAATTTTCTCTGTTTGATGCACAGTTCCTGGTTGCCGGTCATGTGACCTGCCCCTTCAATGCAAAGAGAGAGTGCTGTCTTTTTCTTCTCAGTATTGCCAGGTCGGCTTTGTTTGTGCATCGTGTGAGCTAGTCTCATTGTGCAAGATTATCTTGAGTTCTCCAATTATTGTGTTCCCTTATGTACAGTAGGGCACCTCAGAAATCTGGGGTGTAGAGGTTATTACTTAATGACGTTTTTTTTGAGACATTGTTTGTTCTAAATTTCCTTGGATTATTTAAAAAAAAATGTTCTTGGGATATTTTCAGCTTTGGACATGGATGACCCCATTGTTTTGAACAAATAATTATTATGCCTAGAGTCTCATATTGTTGCACCTATACAATTTTGTGCCTCACGTTTATCAAGAACCTTAGAATGTCAAGATACATTTTTGCCCTCTGACCCAAATGTTTCCCAGGATGATGCTGTTTAGGCAATGCCACAGCTTTCTCCTCTAGCATCCCAAGCCTCTATGGTGTCACATACAGTGCCCTGCAGTTCCTTTCAGCCTCCTGGAGGAATTTATTTGCCTGTAGATTTTACTGCTCGGGTATCGTCTGCGGTATCTGCTGCATTATCTGCTTTTTCTATGTTAAGGGAAAAAAGCAAGATAAAACTAAGTGACTCAGATGGTAAGGTTTCTGTTCCTCCTACTGCTACTCAGATTGCCCTCCCTCATAAGTCTGATGAGGAGGATACGTCTGTAGCCCCTGTGGGTAAAATATCAGATTCGGACAGTATAATTCCTTCATCTGATGCTGAAGTAGTATCCTTCAGATTTAAGCTTGAACACCTTTGTGCATTGTTAAAGGAGGTTTTAGCTACTTTGGACGACTCTGACATTTATCAAGTATACTTAATAAATACTTTGATGTTCCTGCCTCTGTGGAAGTGTTCCCTGTTCCTGACCGTGTGACGGAGATTATTGCACAGGAATAGGAGAAGCCTGGGAAACCTTTTTCCCCTTCTCATATTTTTATAAAGATGTTTCCTGTTGCAGACTCCATTAAGAATTTTTGGTGCATGGTGCCTAAGGTAGAAGGGGCTATTTCTACTCTGGCTAAGAGGAGTGCGATCCCTATAGAGGATAGTTGCTCTTTTAGGGATCCAATTGATAAAAAGATGGAGGCTTATTTGAAGATGTATGTTCATCAGGGTCTTCAATGGCAACCTGCAGTTTGTCTTGCCACTGTGTCGAGTGCTGCATCCTATTGGTTAGACGCCTTGTCTGATTCTCTTCAGCTTGAGACTCCTTTTGGAGGAGATCCAAAACAGGATTAAGGCTCATAAACTAGCAAATTCCTTTATTTCTGATGCTACCATGAAATTTATTAAACTGGGAGCTAAGATATCTGACTTCTCTGTGCTAGCCTGCAGGGTTTTGTGGCTTAAATCTTGGTCAGCTGATGATTCTTCCAAGTCCAAGCTTCTGGCGCTCCTTACAAGGGTAAGATCTTGTTTGGACCCGGTCTGGCAGAAATAATTTCTGATATTTCGGGTGGAAAATGGTCTTTTCTTTCACAAAACATGAAGAATAGACCCAAAGGACGTCAGAGTAATTTTTGTTCCTTTCATAACTTTAAAGGAAAGCCTTCTTTCAAACAGGAACAGTCCAAGCCCTTTTGGAAGCCCAATCAGTCTTGGAATAAGGGGAAACAATCAAAGAAACCTGCAGCTGAGTCTAAATCAGCATGAAGGGTTTGCCCCTGATCCGGGATCAGATCAAGTGGGGGGGCAGACTTTCTGTCTTTTCTCAAGCTTGGATACGAGATGTCCCAGATCCCTGAGCTGTGGACATAGTATCTCAGGGTTACAAAATAGAATTCAAGACCTTTCCTCCCAGGGGCAGGTTTAACCTATCAAGATTATCTGCAGACCAGATAAAAAGAAAGGCATTCTTAAATTGCGTTCGGAATCTTTCTTCCCTGGGGGTAATAGTTCCAGTTCCTGTAAGGGAGCAGGGCCTGGGTTTCTATTCAAATCTGTCTGTGGTTCCAAAAAAAGAGGGAACTTTTCTTCCCGTTCTAGACCTGAAGTGTCTCAACAAGTTTCTCAGGGTGCCATCCTTCAAAATGGAGATCATTCGGTCCATTCCTCCCTTGGTACAAGAGGGTCAGTTCATGACGACCATAGACCTGAAGGATGCGTATCTTCATGTTCCCATTCACAGGGATCATCACAGGTTTCTGAGATTCACCTTTATAGACAAACACTTTCAGTTTGTGGCTCTTCCATTTGACCTTGCAAAAGCTCCCAGAATTTTCTCAAAAGTTCTGGGGGCTCTCTTGGCAGTGATAAGGTCTCAGGGAATTTCAGTTGCGCCATACCTGGACGATATATTGGTTCAGGCACCATGTTTTCAACAAACAAACTCTTATACAGAGACCTTGTTGTCTTTCTACATTCCACGGATGGAAAGTGAATCTGGGAAAGAGTTACCTTGTTCCAGCTACAAGGGTGGTGTTCTTTGGGACCATACTAGATTCCCTATCTATGAAAACTTTTCTGACGGAGGTCAGAAAATCCAAGCTTCTCTCCTCTTGCCTCTCTCTGCAGTCTACTGTTCAGCCATCAGTGGCTCAATGTATGTAGGTAATTGGTCTGATGGTCACTTCCATAGACATCATTCCCTTTGCTCGATTCCATTTGAGAGCTCTGCAGTTATGCATGCTCAGGCAGTGGAACTGGGACCATTCGGATCTGTCTCAAAGAATAGGTCTAGATTAGTCAACAAGAGACTCTCTCCTGTGGTGGCTCTCTCAGGGCACCTGATTCTGGAGACCTTCCTGGGAGATTGTAACCACGGATGCCAGCCTGCTGGGTTGGGGAGCAGTCTGGGACTCATTAAAGGCACAGGGACTATGGACTCAGGAGTCTACTCGCCCCATAAATAAATTGGAGTTGAGAGCGATTTATTATGCCTTGATGGCTTGGCCACAGTTGTCCTTAGGCTAGTTTATCAGGTTCCAGTCAGACAATATCACCTCAGTGGCTTATATCAACCGCCAGGGAGGAACTCTGTGTTCTTTAGCCATGAAGGAGTTGGCTCGGATTGTTCAGTGGGCGGAAGCTCACAATTGCTGTCTCTCTGCCAACCCACATTCCAGGTGTGGACAACTGGGAAGCAGACTTCCTGAGCAGACAGACATTTCATCCGGGGGAGTGGGCTCTCCATTCGGAGGTGTTCTCCAGGCTAATCCTCAAATGGGGAATGCCAGAGTTGAATTTAATGGTGTCTCCGCAGGACGCCAAGCTTCCAAGGTACGGTTCAAGGTCAAGAGATCTGCAGGTAGATAGATAGATAGATAGATAGATAGATAGATAGATAGATAGATAGATAGATAGATAGATGCTCTGGCAGTTCCTTGGGATTTCAGTCTAGCATACCTGTTTCATCCGTTTGCTCTCCTTCCACAAGTCAATGCTCGTATCAAACAGGAGAGAGCATTGGTAATTTTTATAGCTCCTGCATGGCTTCGCAGGAGCTGGTATGCAGACCTAGTGAAGATGTAATCTCTTCCACCTTGGAGGTTGCCTCTGAGGAAGGACCTTCTAACTCAGGGTCCTTTCCTTTATCCAAATCTTGTTTCTCTGAAGCTGACTGCTTGGAGATTGAACTCTTAGTTCTGTCTGAGCATGGTTTTTCTGAGTCGGTCATTGAGACCATGAGTCAGGCTTGCAAGCTTGTTGCTAGAAAGATTTACCATAGGGTATGGCGTGAATACCTTCATTGGTGTGAATCCAAGGGCTGCTCTTGGAGTAGGGTAAGGATTCCTAGGATTTTGTCTTTTCTCCAGGAAGGTCTGGAGAAAGGTTTATCAGTCAGTACTCTGAATGGTCAGATTTCTACATTATCTATTTTGTTACACAAGCGTTTGGCAGTTGTGCCAGACGTGCAATCTTTTTGTCAGGCCCTGGTCAGAATTAGGCCTGTGTTTAAGTCTGTTGCTCCTCCTTGGAGCCTTAACCTTGTTCTTAAGGTTTTGCAGCAGGCTCCGTTTGAGCCAATGCATTCCATTGATATTAAGTTGTTATCTTTAAAGGTTTTGTTTCTTGTGGCTATCTCTTCTGCTCGGAGAGTTTCGGAACTCTCGGCTTTGCAGTGTGATTTGTCTTATCTTATCTTTCATGCTGATAAGGCGGTTCTTCGTACTAGGTTAGGTTTTCTTCTTAAGGTGGTTTCATATAGAAATATTAATCAGGAAATTGTTGTTCCTTCCCTTTGTCCTAATCCTTCTTCTCATAAGGAACGTTTGCTGCACAACCTGGATGTTGTGCGTGCTCTAAAATTCTACCTACAGGCGACTAAGGATTTTTGTCAGTTCTTTGCCCTGTTTGTTTGTTTCTCTGGGAAGCGTAAAGGTCAGAAAACTACTGTTACTTCTCTTTCTCTCTGGTTGAGAAGTATTATTCGTTTTATTTATGAGACTGCTGGTTAGCAGCCTCCTGAGAGGATTACGGTTTATTCCACGAGGGCTGTCTCTTCTACTTGGGCTTTCAAAAATTAAACTTCTGTGGAACAGATTTGCAGGGCTGCAACTTGGTCCTCTCTGCATACTTTTCCAAATTTTACGAATTTGATACTTGTGCTTCGGCTGAGGCCTCTTTTGGGAGCATGGTTCTTCAAGCGGTGGTGCCTTCTGTTTAGGTCTGCCTGTCATGTTATCCCTCCCTAGTCATCTGTGTCCTCTAGCTTGAGTATTGATTCCCACTAGTAACTGTTGACGTTGTGAACTCACCATATCTTAGGAAAGAAGATAAAATTTATGCTTACCTGATAAATTTATTTATTTCCGTATATGGTGAGTCCACGACCCACACTTTAAATTTAAGACAGTTATTTTTTTACTAAACCTCAGGCACCTCTACACCTTTGTGTTATTCCTTTTTTCCATTTTTCCTTCAGTCGAATGACTGGGGTTTGTGGGTAGGGGAGTGACACTTAACAGCTTTGCTGTGGTGCTCTTTGCCTCCCCCTGCTGGCCAGGAGTGATATTCCCACTAGTAATTGATGGTGTCGTGGACTCACCATATCCGTAAATAAATAAATTTATCAGGTAAGCATACATTTTATTTTTCTGCAAGTCTATGTAATAAAGCTACTTAAAAAAAACATTTGTGACAGCAGATTTCCCATAGCAGCTCAATTTTAGCAATTTGATTATGCTCCAAATTGTGCATAACTATATAGATCTGAGAGGTCTCAACTGAGACAAAGCTCACACATCTAGAGAGCCCATCTAGCCTTGCAATTAGTAGTGTCATTGCTACAAGGGGGCCTGGACTCCAACTCCATCATGTCTGCCCCCCTGTGCCCCACCTTTACTAAATGGTTGCAGGGTTTCCAAAAAGGCTGTGTCAGTTATATATATATATATATATATATATATATATATATATATATATATATATTACATACAAGAGAAATGCCGAAAATTATTCAGCGCTACAAATACTAGAAATATATAAAAATATATATGATGTTTTGTCAACTGTACGTGTGAAATGTCTCTCAAGTGGAGTAGACAGGTGACCTTAATCTCACAAAGGTAGTCCAAGTTGTAAATATGGACAGGTAGGTGGATCTTGTCAATTCAAGATGTTGTTTTGCATGTGAGCAATAATGGTCAATGATAAGTTTTTACCATATCTGTAACAAAAGTACTGGGAGACAAGTGGTATGCCCTTACCAGAGGGTACCTCAATCATATGAGGTAATGTCTGCGTGTCTGTTATATCTCTCTCCGGTCTGTCTTGGCGGTCTTTCTTGTGTTGGAAGATGTCCTGATCTTTTATTTCATGCCTGCTTGTGTATGGTACTTTCAACCTTGGAGTTTCCTGGTCTCTGGTATTGCTGGCTTGGTTTCTCTCCACAGTATGGTAGTGCAATCAGGATCTTGGCTCTCAAAGGCACTGCATGGCGGTAAAGATTATCTCGTATAATTTGTTGTAACTCGTGGTCTGGTGATGCTTTCTGAAATCTTTGATTTAGATAATGTCGCAAATCCTTGTTTAATCTGCTTCCTGTATTCCTTTTTTGCAAGACCAGTCTCCCTTACCCTGTATCTTCTGTAACGTCGTTATGTCTAAGTTCCTTCACAAAGCATGGAAGGGAACTGCACTCTCATACCGGACCGGGTACACATCCCATGACCCTGCAACATGCTCAGCCCTGGTTGCCACTGGCACTCACAGGAAGCTGTGCTGTCCCCAGAGCCACAAGCAGTTAACCCCAGACAGGTCTGGGTGCAAGAACCATAGGGAAAATTACAAAACAAATTAATACAACACACAGAGAAAACCCAGCACTCACTTACAAGCTCTCAGCTAAGATTTAAAAGCAAAAATGGAAAGGTTAGTCACCGCATCTGGCCAAATGGGACAAGCTCAGGTACCACGTCAAGGTCCTTTCCAATACCTGACCTTGACGTGGTACCTGAGCTTGTCCCATTTGGCCAGATGCGGTGACTAACCTTTCCATTTTTGCTTTTAAATCTTAACTGAGAGCTTGTAAGTGAGTGCTGGGTTTTCTCTGTGTGTTGTATTAATTTGTTTTGTAATTTTCCCTATGGGTCTTGCACCCAGACCTGTCTGGGGTTAACTGCTTGTGGCTCTGGGGACAGCACAGCTTCCTGTGAGTGCCAGTGGCACCCAAGGCTGAGCATGTTGCAGGGTCATGGGATGTGTACCCGTTCGGTATGAGAGTGCAGTTCCCTTCCGTGTTTTGTATATGTCTAGGGTGGTTACATATTCCTGTGCACCCTTCCCTTGTTTTCAGTTTGTTTGGATTTGAAAGCTTGCATTGTGTGGCTGTTTTAGGGTCTCAGATATTGGAAAGGACCTTGACGTGGTACCTGAGCTTGTCCCATTTGGCCAGATGCGGTGACTAACCTTTCCATTTTTGCTTTTAAATCTTAGCTGAGAGCTTGTAAGTGAGTGCTGGGTTTTCTCTGTGTGTTTTATATATATATATATATATATATATATATATATATATATATATATATATATATATATATATATATATATATATATATATATATATATATATATATATATATCAAAAGATAGAAGACAGCAATCTCTGGTCTTAAATACAAAGGTTGCATTTAAGACTAGAGAGTGCTGTCTTCTATCTTTTGCTATTAGTACCCACATTCGTGCACCCTGGCAAATCGTGAGACTGTCTGTGAGAGTGCACTTGTCCTATTAACATATATATATAGTGTTGCTTGGGTATTTCTTGATCTGCGCTGTGTACGTTGCAAATGGGTATTTTGCTCTAAAATAAATAGTTCCTCCTGATATATCTCAATGGCAGCTAGTTTCTGAATATTCCACTATCATCAAATGGAATGTGAAGGAAAAAGGTATGAAGTTGAGTTTCAGAGTTCAGCGCACATAGAATGGAGAAAAACAAAACCAAATTATGGTGCAGTATGTCAGTACTAGGCAATCAAAAACTAAAAGTGTGATTTAAATGTGCTCACCTTGTTTAACCTCAAACATGTGAGGTATGTTGGAGGCATAGAGGGGATGTAATCCCTATCTGTGGTAAATATGTTTCCAGCTGGTATGCAGAAACTTTTAGCAGGTGGAAATCTTGATATCCCTGGAGTAGTGTTGGTATTTCAGACAAACTTCTCCTCTCTGGAGTTAGGTAGAGACACTTTAATTCTTTTTGCTGGATTTCTTTCCTTGTTGCTGTTTATTTATTTTCCCCTTCTTTATACTTGAAAGGCTTCTCCTCTCTGGAGTATGGTATAAACTTTATGTATGCAAACCAATTAGTGCTCAGTTTACATACTATGGCCTAGATTTGGAGTTCGGCGGTAGCCGTCAAAACCAGCGTTAGAGGCTCCTAACGCTGGTTTTGGCCGCCCGCTGGTATTTGGAGTCAGTGATTAAAGGGTCTAACGCTCACTTTACAGCCGCAACTTTTCCATACCGCAGATCCCCCTACGCCATTTGCGTAGCCTATCTTTTCAATGGGATCTTTCTAACGCTGGTATTTAGAGTCGTTTCTGAAGTGAGCGTTAGAGCTCTAACGACAAGATTCCAGCCGCCTGAAAATAGCAGGAGTTAAGAGCTTTCTGGCTAACGCCGGTTTATAAAGCTCTTAACTACTGTACCCTAAAGTACACTAACACCCATAAACTACCTATGTACCCCTAAACCGAGGTCCCCCCACACCGCCGCCACTCGATTAAAATTTTTAACCCCTAATCTGCCGATCGCCACCTACGTTATATTTATGTACCCCTAATCTGCTGCCCCTAACCCCGCCGACCCCTGTATTATATTTATTAACCCCTAACCTGCCCCCCACAACGTCGCCGCCAGCTACTTACAATAATTAACCCCTAATCTTCCGACCGCAAATCGCCGCCACCTACGTTATCCCTATGTACCCCTAATCTGCTGCCCCTAACATCGCCGACCCCTATATTATATTTATTAACCCCTAATCTGCCCCCCTCAACGTCGCCGACACCTGCCTACACTTATTAACCCCTAATCTGCCGAGCGGACCTGAGCGCTACTATAATAAATGTATTAACCCCTAATCCGCCTCACTAACCCTATCATAAATAGTATTAACCCCTAATCTGCCCTCCCTAACATCGCCGACACCTACCTTCAATTTTTAACCCCTAATCTGCCGACCGGAGCTCACCGCTATTCTAATAAATGTATTAACCCCTAAAGCTAAGTCTAACCCTAACACTAACACCCCCCTAAGTTAAATATAATATTTATCTAACGAAATAAATTAACTCTTATTAAATAAATGATTCCTATTTAAAGCTAAATACTTACCTGTAAAATAAATCCTAATATAGCTACAATATAAATTATAATTATATTATAGCTATTTTAGGATTAATATTTATTTTACAGGCAACTTTGTTATTATTTTAACCAGGTAAAATAGCTATTAAATAGTTAAGAACTATTTAATAGTTACCTAGTTAAAATAATAACAAATTTACCTGTAAAATAAATCCTAACCTAAGATATAATTAAACCTAACACTACCCTATCAATAAAATAATTAAATAAACTACCTACAATTACCTACAATTAACCTAACACTACACTATCAATAAATTAATTAAACACAATTCCTACAAATAAATACAATTAAATAAACTAGCTAAAGTACAAAAAATAAAAAAGAACTAAGTTACAGAAAATAAAAAAATATTTACAAACATAAGAAAAATATTACAACAATTTTAAACTAATTACACCTACTCTAAGCCCCCTAATAAAATAACAAAGACCCCCAAAATAAAAAATTCCCTACCCTATTCTAAATTAAAAAAGTTACAAGCTCTTTTACCTTACCAGCCCTGAACAGGGCCCTTTGCGGGGCATGCCCCAAGAATTTCAGCTCTTTTGCCTGTAAAAGAAAACATACAATACCCCCCCCCCAACATTACAACCCACCACCCACATACCCCTAATCTAACCCAAACCCCCCTTAAATAAACCTAACACTAATCCCCTGAAGATCTTCCTACCTTGTCTTCACCATCCAGGTATCACCGATCCGTCCTGGCTCCAAGATCTTCATCCAACCCAAGCGGGGGTTGGCGATCCATAATCCGGTGCTCCAAAGTCTTCCTCCTATCCGGCAAGAAGAGGACATCCGGACCGGCAAACATCTTCTCCAAGCGGCATCTTCGATCTTCTTCCATCCGGTGCGGAGCGGGTCCATCTTGAAGCAGGCGATGCGGATCCATCCTCTTCTTCCGATGTCTCCCGACTAATGACGGTTCCTTTAAGGGACGTCATCCAAGATGGCGTCCCTCGAATTCCGATTGGCTGATAGGATTCTATCAGCCAATCGGAATTAAGGTAGGAATTTTCTGATTGGCTGATGGAATCAGCCAATCAGAATCAAGTTCAATCCGATTGGCTGATCCAATCAGCCAATCAGATTGAGCTCGCATTCTATTGGCTGTTCCGATCAGCCAATAGAATGCGAGCTCAATCTGATTGGCTGATTGGATCAGCCAATCGGATTGAACTTGATTCTGATTGGCTGATTCCATCAGCCAATCAGAAAATTCCTACCTTAATTCCGATTGGCTGATAGAATCCTATCAGCCAATCGGAATTCGAGGGACGCCATCTTGGATGACGTCCCTTAAAGGAACCGTCATTAGTCGGGAGACATCGGAAGAAGAGGATGGATCCGCGTCGCCTGCTTCAAGATGGACCCACTCCGCACCGGATGGAAGAAGATTGAAGATGCCGCTTGGAGAAGATGTTTGCCGGTCCGGATGTCCTCTTCTTGCCGGATAGGAGGAAGACTTTGGAGCACCGGATTATGGATCGCCAACCCCCGCTTGGGTTGGATGAAGATCTTGGAGCCAGGACGGATCGGTGATACCTGGATGGTGAAGACAAGGTAGGAAGATCTTCAGGGGATTAGTGTTAGGTTTATTTAAGGGGGGTTTGGGTTAGATTAGGGGTATGTGGGTGGTGGGTTCTAATGTTGGGGGGGGGGGGTATTGTATGTTTTTTTTTACAGGCAAAAGAGCTGAAATTCTTGGGGCATGCCCCGCAAAGGGCCCTGTTCAGGGCTGGTAAGGTAAAAGAGCTTGTAACTTTTTTAATTTAGAATAGGGTAGGGAATTTTTTATTTTGGGGGGCTTTGTTATTTTATTAGGGGGCTTAGAGTAGGTGTAATTAGTTTAAAATTGTTGTAATATTTTTCTTATGTTTGTAAATATTTTTTTATTTTCTGTAACTTAGTTCTTTTTTATTTTTTGTACTTTAGCTAGTTTATTTAATTGTATTTATTTGTAGGAATTGTGTTTAATTAATTTATTGATAGTGTAGTGTTAGGTTAATTGTAGGTAATTGTAGGTAGTTTATTTAATTATTTTATTGATAGGGTAGTGTTAGGTTTAATTATAACTTAGGTTAGGATTTATTTTACAGGTAAATTTGTTATTATTTTAACTAGGTAACTATTAAATAGTTCTTAACTATTTAATAGCTATTGTACCTGGTTAAAATAATTACAAAGTTGCCTGTAAAATAAATATTAATCCTAAAATAGCTATAATATAATTATAATTTATATTGTAGCTATATTAGGATTTATTTTACAGGTAAGTATTTAGCTTTAAATAGGAATCATTTATTTAATAAGAGTTAATTTATTTCGTTAGATAAAAATTATATTTAACTTAGGGGGGTGTTAGTGTTAGGGTTAGACTTAGCTTTAGGGGTTAATACATTTATTAGAATAGCGGTGAGCTCCGGTCGGCAGATTAGGGGTTAATAATTGAAGGTAGGTGTCGGCGATGTTAGGGAGGGCAGATTAGGGGTTAATACTATTTATGATAGGGTTAGTGAGGCGGATTAGGGGTTAATAACTTTATTATAGTAGCGCTCAGGTCCGCTCGGCAGATTAGGGGTTAATAAGTGTAGGTTGGTGTCGGCGACGTTGTGGGGGGCAGATTAGGGGTTAATAAATATAACATAGGGGTCGGCGATGTTAGGGCAGCAGATTAGGGGTACATAGGGATAACGTAGGTGGCGGCGTTTTACGGAGCGGCAGATTAGGGGTTAAAAGTGTAATGCAGGGGTCAGCGATAGCGGGGGCGGCAGATTAGGGGTTAATAAGTGTAAGGTTAGGGGTGTTTAGACTCGGGGTACATGTTAGGGTGTTAGGTGCAGACGTAGGAAGTGTTTCCCCATAGGAAACAATGGGGCTGCGTTAGGAGCTGAACGCTGCTTTTTTGCAGGTGTTAGGTTTTTTTTCAGCTCAAACAGTCCCATTGTTTCCTATGGGAGAATCGTGCACGAGCACGTTTTTGAGGCCGGCCGCGTCCGTAAGCAACTCTGGTATCGAGAGTTGCATTTGCGGTAAAAATGCTCTACGCTCCTTTTTTGGAGCCTAACGCAGCATTTGTTTTAACTCTCGATACCAGAGTTAAATTTATGGTGCGGCCAGAAAAAAGCCCGCGGAGCGTTAACAGCCCTTTTACCGCCGAACTCCAAATCTAGGCCTATGAGATCAATTGTGGATATTAATTGCAGCACTCATGAGATGTGTATAAATGATGCTTGCAAGGACACAACGTGAAATTTAAAATAAAAACACTTTTATTTCCAATGTCCAATAAAAAATGATAAACAGAAATCCTCTTTAATAATAGTCCAGATCAGGGACAGAAATAGGTGAGCAGATGAAATATAGTATATTTCTTTAAATCCGGTAGTGAGTTTTTTTTATCAGGGCTGGTGCAAAAACAGCTGGCTGATAAAAATAGTGATATTGTGGTATAGGAGGCTGTAAGTACAGCTGAAAGTAAATTCCTTGAGGTGGTTTTGAGCTCTGAAAAGCTCCCAGAGTTCAGGTGGATAAGTTGGTGTTTATGATGGAAAACCGTAATAAATAGTTACATGAACTGCTGTAAATACAGCTAGATGATGATTCCTTGTGGTTTTTTGAGCTCTAGATAGCTCACAATATCCGGATGGATGTGGATTCTTAAGCCTGTCAGTGACAGGGTCCGTTGTTGAAGTGTTTGAAGTTTGGTCTCCCTGGACAGGAAGTGACATCAGAAGTGGGCGTGCCCTTACGCGTTTCGTGAATTACATTCACTTCATCAGAGGGTATGCCCACAGAGCACTGAGGAGCGCTTATATGGCGTTTCAGTGCAGATAATTGGCTTTAACTTTATTGTATATTCATTGATTGGTGTGATTTATTTGTATTAGTCTGCATAAATTAGAAGCAGATTACTAACTGGCTTACACATATTTTGAAAGAAAAAGAAAAAAAAAAAAAAAAGAAACTTTTTTTATTGTTAGTGATATTGGAATTTTATCTATGTGTTTAGACATAAATCTGGTGGGGAATCCTTACGTATTTCCATAGGGGTAATCAAAGGTAATAAAGCTGCCTAAAATTACTGTCACCCATATGATTTTTTGCCTAAAGTGACGGCTGCTTTACCTATGTGTTTATTTATTTTTTTGCATAAAAATATAATGAAATTAAAATAAGCAACCAATTTGGTGCTTATCACAGGTGGAGCCTGCTAAGAGCAGTTCTCTGGGGAGTACTAATTGCTTAGGTGATCCTCTACCTCACTTTACCTATGTGTTTATAAATATAAATAATTTATAATTTTTATTATTTGATTAATGGATTAGGGAATGGGTGGAGTTACCTTAAATGTCTGACCATGGACATAACTTTCTATGTGGAGGTCTATTTGCTTAGGTGATCCTCTACCTAACTTTACCTATGTGTTAATCCCTAAAATTTGATAAACACAAATTATTATTTTTATTTTTATTATTTGATTATTGGATTATGGAATAGGTGGAGTTAACTTCAATATGTGACCCTGGACATAACTTTTTATGTGGGAGGTCTATCTGCATAACTATGTTGTTTTACACAGATTTAACTATGTGTTTACTTGAAACGGGACATAGAGAATAATTTAGGTGTTGAAACACTTGGTAATATTAATCACAATATAAAGCTAATTAGTAAGACATAGGAGTGGATAGGAGAAAGTCAAAATGGGTCATTCTTGATTATTTAAAGAAATGCAGCCAGGTCTATGTCTTTGTTGAGACCTGTTGGTTGTAAAGTATTCAAACAGTGAATCCAATAGGTTTCTCTTTTTCTGAGCTGTAAAAGTCTTTCCTTCCCTTTAGAGGCTGAAATTTGTTCAATTGCTCTTACCGTAAATTTGTCACTATTTTTATTGTGATATTTTTCAAAGTGTTTGCCAATGCCGTATTCAGAATCAGCATCTTTGATGTTGTTTATGTGTTCCAGCACTCGTCTCTTTAGGCTTCTCTTTTTCGCCCTACGTAGAATTTTTTGCAAGAACACTCTAATAGAAATACTATGTATTCCGATTTACAGTTTAGAAAACTTTCTATTGGTACTTGTTCATCTTTGTTGTGAATGATCCATTTATTTATTTCTTTGTTTTTGTTTGTGTGGCTGCAGCACACACAATTTTTTCTTCCACACCTATGTCTTACTAATTAGCTTTATATTGTGATTAATATTTTTCAACACCTAAATTATTCTCTATGTCCCGTTTCAAAAAAACACATAGTTAAATCTGTGTAAAACAACATAGTTATGCAGATAGACCTCTCACATAAAAAGTTATGTCCAGGGTCACATATTGAAGTTAACTCCACCTATTCCATAATCCAATAATCAAATAATAAAAATAATAATTTGTGTTTCTCAAATTTTATGGATTAACACATAGGTAAAGTTAGGTAGAGGATCACCTAAGCAAATAGACCTCCACATAGAAAGTTATGTCCATGGTCAGACATTTAAGGTAACTCCACCCATTCCCTAATCCATTAATCAAATAATAAAAATAATAAATTATTTTTATAGATAAACACATAGGTAAAGTGAGGTAGAGGATTACCTAAGCAAATATACCTCCACATAGAAAGTTATGTCCATGATCAGACATTTAAGGTAACTCCACCCATTCCCAAATAATAAAAATAAAAATAATAAATTATTTTTATAGATAAACACATAGGTAAAGTGAGGTAGAGGATCACCTAAGCAAATATACCTCCACATAGAAAGTTATGTCCATGGTCAGACATTTAAGGTAACTCCACCCATTCCCTAATCCATTAATCAAATAATAAAAATAATAAATTGAGGTAAAGGATCACCTAAGCAATTAGTACTCCCCAGAGAACTGCTCTTAGCAGGCTCCACCTGTGATAAGCACCAAATTGGTTGCTTATTTTAATTTCATTATATTTTTATGCAAAAAAATAAATAAACACAAAGGCAAAGCAGCCGTCACATTAGGCAAAAAATCATATGGGTGACAGTAATTTTAGGCAGCTTTATTACCTTTGATTACCCCTATGGAAATACGTAAGGATTCCCAACTAGATTTATGTCTAAACACATAGATACAATTCCAATATCACTAACAAGAAAAAAAGTTTCCTTTTTTTTTTTTTTTTTTCCTTTTCTTTTTCTTTCAAAATATGTGTAAGCCAGTTAGTAATCTGCTTCTAATTTATGCAGACTAATACAAATAAATCACACAAATCAATGAATATACAATAGGGTACCTGTATTCAGTTAACAAATTAGGTTAAAGCCAATTATCTGCACTGAAACGCCATATAAGCGCTTCTCAGTGCTCTGTGGGCATACCCTCTGATGAAGTGAATGTAAATCACGAAACGCGTAAGGGCACGCCCACTTCTGACATCACTTCCTGTCCAGGGACACCAAGCTTCAAACACTTCAGCAACGGACCCTGTCACTGACAGGCTTAAGAATCCACATCCATCCGGATATTGTGAGCTATCTAGAGCTCAAAAAACCACAAGGAATCATCATCTAGCTGTATTTACAGCAGTCCATGTAACTATTTATTACGGTTTTCCATCATAAACACCAACTTATCCACCTGAACTCTGGGAGCTTTTCAGAGCTCAAAACCACCACAAGGAATTTACTTTCAGCTGTACTTACAGCATCCTATACCACAATATCACTATTTTTAATCAGCCACCTGTTTTTGCACCAGCCCTGATAAAAAAACTCACTACCGGATTTAAAGAAATATACTATATTTCATCTGCTCACCTATTCTGTCCCTGATCTGGACTATTATTAAAGAGGATTTCTGTTTATCATTTTTTATTGGACATAGGAAAATAAAAGTGTTTTTATTTTAAATTTCACGTTGTGTCCTTGCAAGCATCATTTATACACATCTCATGAGTACTGCAAATAATATCCATCTCATAGTATGTAAACTGAGCACTAATTGGTTTGCATATATAAAGTTTATACCATACTCCAGAGAGGAGAAGCCTTTCAAGTATAAAGAAGGTAAAAATAAATAAACAGCAACAAGGAAAGAAATCCAGCAAAAAGAATTAAAGTTTCTCTACCTTACTCCAGGGAGGAGAAGTTTGTCTGAAATACCAACACATTTCTACTCCAGGGATATCAGGATTTCCACCTGCCAAAAGTTTCTGCATACCAGCTGGAAACATATTTACCACAGATAGGGATTACATCCCCTCCACGCTTAAAACATACCTCACATGTTTGAGGTTAAACTAGGTGAGCGCATTTAAATCTCACTTTTAGTATTTGATTGCCCAGTACTGACATACTGCACCATAATTTGGTTTTGTTTTTGTTTTTCTCCATTCTATGTGCGCTGAACTCTGAAACTCAACTCCATATATATATATATATATATATATATATATATATATATATATATATATATATATATATATATATATATATATATATATATATATATATATATATATATATATATATATATATATATATATATATATATATATCATATGTTTACAGGAGAGATTTACAAATTAATATTTTCTAGCATGGATTAACCATGAGGGAGGGAGAAGAAGGTCTCACAATTATAGAAAGGCAGCCCCTGTTGCTCCTATGTGGCTGCCATCTCTGCTTCTTATGATTGCAAACAGCCAGAAAGGGCACTATTGAAATGGGGGGCCATACCTTTGCCCTGGAAGGTCTCGTTAGGCTCTATTGCTATTACTTAGTGACAACATGTTAAATAATTGTGGCTCCTGACCACTGGTTACTATGACCAGCCAAAAAGGAGTTTATGACCTCAAACATTAAAACACTGGTACCTACATTAGATGTACATGGAGCTCTCTGTGAAGCTCAATGGAATATTTTATAATATCCCCTCTTTTAAAAAAGGTTGGTAATTATTGGCAATTTGGAATCTTCTATTTTATGTAGCAACCTCTCTCGTCACAGCTTGCACCCCTCTTTTGGGCTTAAGAGTTTTTGACAAAAGAGTGGGATCCTCTATCTAAAAGAAAGGCCAAGGGAAAAGAAGATTATTGGCTTCTGCTGTACAATTTGTAACATAGTCATACAGTATTTCAAATCTACTAGACTACGGTGATTTCAGGAAATTACTGATGCTGGTCTTGAAAAATATGCATATTTTTGCTCTTTGTGATCATTCATTAAGAAGTTACTTTTACTTAGGATACTTCCTTAGGTATGTGCACTCGTTACAGCCTGTGATATTTTATCCAGCTTTATTGCCTGGAAAATATTTCTCTTATTCTAAGACAGAAATCTCTGTGTTGAACCACTTGAGTTCTTTTCCACTGGTCATGTTCCTCTTTGAAACACCTTGAGGTGAACATATTTCATGATCACAATAAAATAATTACATTATAATTGTATCCTCTACTTCAAGAATTGCTCACTTCTATAGGTAAATATAGCTTCCCTGAGAGATATTGGATGCGGCATATAGCTGCACTTGAGAGGAATTTTGCTAAGTTCACCTACCTTTTTAGAACGTAATCCAGTAGTGCCAAGGTAATTCAGTAGTGAGATCTGAGAGGAGGAGGTTATAGTGAACTATAAGGGGTTTATATAGTTTAGAGCCACTATGCCATTTAGTTTCCCAAAGTGTATATTCTCTAAGAGAATGATTAGGGAAGCCCCAAGTTCTGAGGAAGCTGACACAAAAACTTTCAAAGTTGAACCAAGTGGGTACCACATCAAATCTCTGAGCTAGGGATGTTGTAGAGGTTAATGAAGTTTGATCATATAAGTTCACTACAATTATCAGATCTTTTGCCTTCCGATCATCAGCATGAATATTTGTAAGGTCCCAGAATAGACCTTGTAGATGATGTACTGGGGATGGATAGGAGGCAATCATGGAACGATCTTGCAGAGTTTGTCAGATTGAAATATTGTCTTTGGCAATGATGTTGGAAACCTGTTGGGATAGTTTCTGGTGGTGGGGAATCCATATAATGTCGCCAAGTTCCAACTCCATTGGTATGGCCGCTTCTTCCAAGTGATACCAGCCTGGCTTATCGCCTTTAAAGTTCCACTTAGAGATATGCGATAATGTAGCCGCTTAATAACAGGTGAAGATGTTAGGGAGTGCTATACCGCCTCTGGAATAGGGTCTTTGAAGTGCAGATGTTACCATTTTGAATAGTGTGCTTTTAGGAATGCCTGCTGTACATTTGTATATTTCTACTCTACACTTTGCATCTTTATATTGTAAATCCTTTGTTTCTAGGTATAGCTCATTCTTGGTTTAATGATGTATTAATCTGATATTCTGTTATTAATCTGTATTTTCTTGTCTCAATAAGATTATATGGGAAAAAAAGAAAGTTAAAGTGAAACAGCCCATGTGTAATCCATCTTGGAATAAAAAGTCCATCTTTACAAAGATGCGGGAGCTAGCTCTGTATTTTGTAAATGGGTTGGGCAGTAAGCCTTCTGATTGGCTGTGACTCCCAACGACTAAACAATAAAAAAGGCTTAAAGGGACAGTAAAGTCATAATTAGACATTCATGATTTAGACAGCATATGATTATTTTTTTTTTAAATATTTATTTATATCCAGCAGAGTGTACAAACAAAATAAATTCAACCTCTTTGTGCCACGCAGGGCCAGGTAACTATTACAGAGATCCTCAGAAAACAGTTTAAAGCACCAATTTCATTTTCCTTTTAACAAATTAATGGTCCCCTCAATGTAAAGTTTGTACACTTGACTGGGGTTTTTCTTGTTTTATTTACATTAATAAAAAAAATAGAGAGAAATAAAACAAACAAGAAAGAAGAAGAAAAAAAAAAAAGGGAGGGGGGGAAGGGGAGGAGAGCGAGGGATGAGAAAAGAGAAAAGGGAATAGAAAGGGGAACCGCCCGTTTCAGACTACACTCAAATCTCTACCAAGCGCCCAGGAGCACCAATTCCGAGTTCCTGAAAGGGAATATAAGGTCGTGCATTTCTGTGTCTGGTAGTGACTTAATGAAGGCTGACCATTTACTAAAGAATCGTCTAATGTCTAAGTCATTGTCTAAATTACTGTCCCTTTGTTCTAAGAGGCATTGTTTTTTCAGACAATTCTTTATCTCTGGAATAGATGGTATTGCACTCGTCTTCCATTTTTTAAAGATAAGGTATCTAGTTGCCAGAATAGATAGAAATATTAGTTTATCCTTTGGGTTATGATCCCTAAGACCAAAGACAATTAGTGACTGTGTAAGACCCAGATGGGAGATCCTAAGGATTTTGTTAATCCAAAACTCGAGTTTATACCAGAGGTGTCTTATCCTAGGGCAGCTCCAAATCATATGTATTATATCCGCTGCAGGGAGTGAACATTTTGGACATTTGTTAAAACTAGCATAGTGGATTTTGTCGCCTTTTTTGGGGGTAAAATATGCGTTGTGAAGAAGTTTGATGTGCATCTCATGCCATGTGACTGAGAGAGAGACCTGTGCCACTTTGCAAATTGAATTTTGGATGGTTTTTGTATCAATACTCGATTGTGGTAATAGCTGATTCCATAAAGCAGTAATTTTCTCTAACTCTACTTCACCTTTGCCTGATTTAATTAGCTGATAACATGGGGAAATAGATCTGATGCCGCTTTTAAACAGGGTAATCCAGCCTTCCAATTTGCCCAAACTCCAGCTCCAAACTGTCACATTCACTAGTTCAAGTAGGAGGTGTCTGACTTGTAGGAATGCAAAGAATTCCTTGTTGTTGATGTGGAACTCTGCTTTTAACTCATCAAAGGATTTAACAATATTTCTCTCTGAGTCCCAGAGTTGAATCACCCTACTCAGCCCTAAATCCTGCCATTTCTTGAATATTCCTGAACTAACTCCTGCAGGAAATTTCGGATTTCCCTGTATTGGGAGATATTGAGAGATTTTACAGTTTAGGGATAGTAGATTACCTGTTCTCCACCAGGCCCTTAGTGGGTTGGAAAAAGATTTGAATCTTTTGATTATGCCTGGTAGATCTTTTGGTGGACAGTGAACCAGCGCTAGCAACTGATACGGGCTACACATATTCTCCTCTAAAGATTGATTTGTAACATAATTACTCTGGGATATCCAATCGGCTACCACGCGGGCCAGAAAGGCATAGTTGTAGGATCGAATGTCCGGTAGTGCGAGGCCACCGCTCTCTTTTGGTAAAGAAAGTTTGTTTAAGGATATCCTCGGTCTTTTTTCCTGCCAGAGAAATTTACTAAGTGAACCATTTAGACAACAAATATCTTTCTCCAAGAGAATTAGTGGAATGTTCTGTAGAACATAAAGGAGTTTCGGGAGCAGGATCATTTTAAATAAAGCGATCCGTCCAGATAGAGATAGTGGGAGGGATTGCCAGTTTTTAAGTTTCTCCCTAATCATCACAAAGATTGGAGAGAAATTGAGGTTATACATATCCCCCGGAGATGAAGGGATTAAGATTCCAAGATATTTAAGAGATATTTTAGACACGGTAAAGGGAATATCGCAAAGAGAGTCTTTGTTTTGTCTCAGCCATAGCAGTTCCGATTTTGCTTTATTAATCTTATAGCCCGAGAAAGACCCGAATTGTGTAGTAATGTTTAATAATTTGGGGATGCTGGTTTTGGTATCTGAAAGGTATAGCAAAAGATCGTCCGCATATAAAGCTATTTTTATAACTTGTTTCCCCACCTTAATGCCTGCAAGTTGTTGCCTGACCATATTTGCTAGTGGTTCAATTGCGATGTCGAAGAGCAGGGGGGACAGGGGGCACCCCTGACGCATTCCCCTTCCGAGAGTTATCTGTGAAGAGGCTATAGAATTGATAATCAGGGTAGTGTGTAGTTCTTTGTAAAGATTCCTAATGAATTCAAGAAATTTACCTTTGAAACCAAAGTTTGCCAGGGATGTAAAGAGATGGTTAAAATGTATCGAATCGAACGCTTTCTCTGCGTCGATCGAAACAATAGCCAAATCAGGTGCCACCCCCTCCACCCCTCCCTCCGACACCTCAATTTTTCTGAAGTACTCCGTAACAAGCACGGCCTCTCTGATTTTAGCTGAGGAATTTCGGCCCCTGAGAAACCCCGCCTGGTCTGGGTGTATTACAGTGGCAAGTGGTGCCTGTAGACGTTCAGCAAGAATAGAACAGAAAATTGTATAGTCTCCGTTCAGGAGGGCTATGGGCCTATATGATTCTTTAAGGGACATACTGTTGTATATGTTGTTAAGATAGGGGATAATCTCAGAATTCAGAATTTTATAAAACTCGTTTGGAAGACCGTCTGGTCCCGGTGATTTGTTATTAGCAAGATCTGTAATTGTTTTGTTTATCTCTGTTTCAGTGATTGGGGCATTTAAAGAATTGGTCATTTCCGCTGAAATTTTTGGGCAGGATATTCGACTCCAGAATTGGGATGCCTGTGCAGTGTCTGAGCTCCTGCTTGCATAAAGGTCCTGGTAGTAGCTAGCAAAAACTTCTGCTATCGCTTCTGGATTGTCAATGAGATTACCATCCTTTTGGATACTTTCAATAAGGGATGTTTTTCTTTCCCTTTTCACCAGGTTTGCTAGTAATTTACCATATTTGTTACCGAATCTATAGATTCTGGCTTGATGTCTAAGGTTCCTCTGACTTTCCTGGAAGATTGCAAATGTGTCTTTAGTATTTTTGGCCCGGATGTATTTTGCCCAGTTTCTGGGTGATTTTTCAAGTAGATAAGAGTTATATGAGTTGATTACTGAGCTGGTGATTTCTTTCTCCCTTTTTCGTATTTTCCTAACTCTTTCTACACTAAAAGCTATGATTTCACCCCTGAGGACTGCCTTTACAGCCTCCCAAAAAACCAGGGGCGAGCCTATGTGACCCTGGTTGTGGTCGAGATAATCCAAGAATTTAAGTTTAAGCCAATTCTTAAACTTCAAATCGTTCGCAAGAAAGGAGGGAAATATGAAACGTGTTGGTCCCATTTTGTAGCAGCTAGTCTGAACCTCGAGCGAGATGGGACCGTGGTCCAATAGAAAGATAGGAGAATGCCTGCTGTACATTTGTATATTTCTACTCTGCACTTTGCATCTTTATATTGTAAATCCTTTGTTTCTAGGTATAGCTCATTCTTGGTTTAATGATGTATTAATCTGATATTCTGATATTAATCTGTATTTTCTTGTCTCAATAAGATTATATGGGAAAAAAAGAAAGTTAAAGTGAAACAGCGCATGTGTAATCCATCTTGGAATAAAAAGTCCATCTTTACAAAGATGCGGGAGCTAGCTCTGTATTTTGTAAATGGGTTGGGCAGTAAGCCTACTGATTGGCTGTGACTCCCAATGACTAAACAATAAAAAAAGCTTAAAGGGACAGTAAAGTCATAATTAGACATTCATGATTTAGACAGCATATGATTTTAAACAACTTTATAATTTATTTATTTTATTTAATTGGCTTCCTTCTCTTGTTATCCTTTGCTAAAAAGTTTATCTAGGTAGGCTCAAGAGCAGCAAATAAGCTAGGTTCTAGCTGCTGATTGGTGGTTACATATATATATATATACCGATTGTCATTGGCTCACCCATGTGTTCAGAAAGCAGTAGTGCATTGCTTCTGAACACAATAGTTAATAACTATTTAATAGCTACCTAGTTAAAATAAGTACAAAAAATATCTAAACTTCAGGCCCTCCACCAGACCTTCCCCACAGATAAATCCCTCTCTGAAAGCCTAACGCACAAAAGAGACCAGCTTAGGTTACTCCTTGGCACAGAAGCCAAAAATAAAGCCCTATTTCTTAAGAAAATTTACTATGAGGGTGCGAACAAGCAGGGCAGGATGTTAGCTAGACAACTCAAGTCCAAAACGAACAAACACTACATAATGAGAGTTAGAGACACCGGGGGGACCTTGAGCTCCACCACCACAGATATCCTACAGGCCTTTAAGGATTTTTACGACAAACTATATAACATTAGAAGAGGACTTGCAGACCCCTTACCAGAAGAAATAGCCGCTTACCTTCAAGATATTGCTCTTCCCAGTTTAACCCAAGAACAGAGGGATGAGCTAGATTTGCCTTTCTCAGAGGAGGAGTTAGTGTTGGTTGTGTCGTCTCTCCCGAACGGGAAAGCCCCGGGCCCTGACGGGTTCAGCAACTCGTACTACAAACAATTTAAAGAAATTCTCTCCCCTTACCTACTCAGGTATTACAACTCCATTGATGAAGGAGAGAGATTTTCGCCGTTATCATTACGAGCACATATTACTGTTATCCCCAAGCCCCACAAATCCCCTGAACTGATTGCTAACTATCGCCCGATCTCCCTGATCAATACTGATTTGAAATTATATTCAAAGATTATTGCAACCCGCCTCAACCGTGTTCTCCCTACTCTCATACATAACGACCAGGTGGGCTTTGTCCCTGGTCGAGAGGCCAGGGACAACACTGTTCGTAACATCATGCTCCTCTGGCACGCCTCCACCCATAACACCCCAACCGCCTTCGTCTCAACAGACGCCGAAAAGGCGTTCGACCGGGTTAACTGGTCCTATCTTAGGGCCTCCTTGGGGGCTTTTGGAATTGGTGATACAACTATGAACCGCATATTCGCTCTATACAACTCACCTAGCGCCCGTATTTCGGTCAACGGATCCCTCTCCCCTCCAATCTATATTAATAACGGAACGAGGCAAGGTTGTCCCCTATCCCCCCTGCTGTTCGCCCTTTTTATCGAGACTTTTGCCTCCAGAATGAGGGGTTCCCCAGGGGCCCGGGGGATCTCGGTGGGGGGCGACGAGTACAAGCTGTCGCTCTTCGCCGACGACATCCTATTTTCCCTCACTCAGCCTGAATCCTCGCTACCTATATTAATTTCTGAACTTAACACTTTCCAATCCCTCACAGATTTTCGGGTTAACCATTCGAAATCGGAGATTCTCGCCCTCGGTTTGTCGGAGAGCTCAGTAACATCCATTAAGCAGACATGCCCCTTAAAATGGTGCAAGGGACCACTCAAATACTTGGGCATTTCTCTTCCTAACACTTTTGATAAACTGTTCCAAGAGAACTATATTCCTATCAAGACCGCAATTATGCGCAACCTATCTTCTTGGAGCTCGAAGAAGCTCTCATGGTGGGGACGGATTAACACGATAAAGATGAACATCTTCCCCAGAATCTTATACATAATGGGGGCGGTCCCGATACCCTTGCCCCCCAAATACCTTCCTCAGGTGCAGGGCCTATTCAGTGCTTTCATCTGGAAAAGAAAACCACCGAGGATTAATAAATCCTCTATGTCCCTTTTGAGAGAACACGGGGGATTGAGTGTCCCTGATCTGGATAAATACAGGACCTCATTACATCTACAAAGGATCCTTGAATGGAGGGTGGCGGGGAAACAGAGGAGATGGGTCCACCTAGAGGAACATCTCAATTTAAATCCGTCACTGGCTACAATGCTATGGAGCCCCAATTTCCGTGACACAACTAAGCTGCTTTCCTTCCCGACCACCAGGGAGACAGTGGGGGTGTGGGATCGAGCTATACAGCAAAATCCTTGCCTATCCTCTAACCCGAGTCCTTTGACATCCCTCACCCGCAACTCAGTGTTCTCATTGGGGTCTCTAGGGTGTCCACTCCCTCCACCATGCCCAGACGATAATGTACAAATATTTAATATCACCCATAACGAACACATTCTTACTCAGGAACAACTAATCGAAAAGGGCCATGGTTGGGCACGAAATTGGTTCTCCTATAGAAGGCTCCATAACTATATAAACACTCACACTCTTAAGAGTAATATGGTTCGTCCCCCTACTAACCTGGAGAAGTTGTTTTTATCGAGTTCCCCAGCGAGACACTCCCTATCTACCATATATAAAATTATAACTCAGCCGTTACCAGGCATTTTACCGTACTCAATGGAGATGTGGGAGAGGGAGCTGGGTAGGATCATCCTCCCACAAGTGGCGGCCTCCATATTTCTAAATACTAAGAAATCTTCCACTTCTGCATCCATCCTTGCAACCAATTACAAAATCCTACACTGTTGGTACTTAACCCCACGAAAAATACACAAATTATACCCAAGCACTAACAATAAATGTTGGAGATGTGGACATCATGGCAGCGGCATGGGCCACATGTGGTGGTGGTGCTCGAGGTTGAATAGCTTTTGGTACGAGGTAATGGCAGAGGTCGAGAAGATTCTAAATACCCAGCTTCCACCAGATCCCCTTATTTGGTTATTGAATAGACCTTTAAAACTTCCACTCAAATCCCTCTCCCAGCTGTTTAGGATATTCACAAATAGTGCTAAATTATTGATAGCGAGAAACTGGAGGGCTCCAGACGTCCCTTCTTTGGGAATGTGGAGACTCAAGGTTTCTGAATTACTAGAGCTAGAGGAATATGCCGAATATAAGAAAGGGTCCTCAGACAACTTTACAGCCTTTCGGGTTATCTGGGAGGACTATCAGAAATCCATAGACACTTCATAATGTTGTTCTTGGGGCAACCAGACCTAAGGTATCATACCAATACAATTTCTGACTGTTGAGACTTGGTTAAACCTTTTTCCTTCTTTTTAAGAGCTCTAGGCCGAGCGGCTTCCCCCCCCGGGACTGGACACCCCGTACTGCTACACTTCCTGCTCTAAATGCGACCCTTTCCCCTCCCTTTTCCTTACATATCCAGTTTTCACTTGTTTATATACGAAATGTGGAGACTGTGTCGATGCACCGATTTTCTGTTGTAACTTTTTCCTTCTGAATTCAATGTGATTTTGACGTGTGTTGTTCATGCTTTCCATGCCAATAAAAAGAATTTGACTAAAATAAGTACAAAATTACCTGTAAAATAAATCCTAACCTAAGTTACAATTAAACCTAACCCTACACTATCAATAAATTAATTAACTAAACTAACTACAATTACCTACAATTAAATCAACTAAACTAAATTACAAAACCCCCCCCCACTAAATTACAAAAAAAAAGATTACAAAAATTTTAAACTAATTACACCTTCTCTAAGCCCCCTAAAAAAATAACAAAGCCCCCCAAAATAAAAAAATGCCCTACCCTATTCTAAAATAAAAAGTTAACAGCTCTATTACCTTACCAGCCCTTAAAAGGGCTTTTTGCGGGGCATGCCTCAAAGAAATCAGCTCTTTTGCCTGTAAAAAAAAACATACAATACCCCCCAACATTATAACCCACCACCCACATACCCCTAATCTAACCCACCCAAACCCCCCTTAAAAAACCTAACACTAAGCCCCTGAAGATCTCCCTACCTTGTATTCACCCAGCCGAGTATCACCAATCCGTCCAGAAGCGAGTCCGAAGTCTTCATCCTATCCGGCAAGAAGATGTCCTCCAGAGGGTCAGAAGTCTTCATCCTATCCGGCAAGAAGAGGTCCTCCAGAGGGTCCAAAGTCTTCATCCAGGCGGCATCTTCTATCTTCTTCCATCCGGAGCAGAGCGGGTCCATCTTAAAGCAGCCGGCGCGGATCCATCCTCTTCTAACGACGTCCTAAGTCCGAATGAAGGTTCTCTTAAATGACGTCATCCAAGATGACGTCCCTCGAATTCCGATTGGCTGATAGGATTCTATCAGCCAATCGGAATTAGGTTAGGAAAAATCTGATTGGCTGATTGAATCAGCCAATCAGATTCAAGTTCAATCGGATTGGCTGATCCAATCAGCCAATCAGATTGAGCTCGCATTCTATTGGCTGTACCGATCAGAGGATGGATCCGCGCTGGCCGCTTCAAGATGGACCCGCTCCGCTCCGGATTGAAGAAGATAGAAGATGCCGCCTGGATGAAGGCTTTGGACCCTCTGGAGGACCTTTTCTTGCCGGATAGGATGAAGACTTCGGACCCTCTTCTGGACGGATCGGTGATACCCGGCTGGGTGAATAAAAGGTAGGGAGATCTTCAGGGGCTTAGTGTTAGGTTTTTTTAAAGGGGGTTTGGGTGGGTTAGATTAGGGGTATGTGGGTTGTGGGTTGTAATGTTGGGGGGGTAATGTATGGGTTTTTTTACAGGCAAAAGAGCTGATTTCTTTGGGGCATGCCCTGCAAAAAGCCCTTTTAAGGGCTGGTAAGGTAATAGAGCTAACTTTTTATTTTAGAATAGGGTAGGGCATTTTTTTATTTTGGGGGGCTTTGTTATTTTTTTAGGGGGCTTAGAGTAGGTGTAATTAGTTTAAAATTCTTGTAATCTTTTTTTTTTTTTTGTAATTTAGTGTTTGTTATTTTTTTAATTTAGTTTAGTTGATTTAATTGTAGGTAATTGTAGTTAGTTTAGTTAATTAATTTATTGATAGTGTAGTGTTAGGTTTCATTGTAACTTAGGTTAGGATTTTTTTTACAGGTAATTTTGTACTTATTTTAACTAGGTAGCTATTAAATAGTTATTAACTATTTAATAGCTATTGTACCTAGTTAAAATAAATACAAAGTTGCCTGTAAAATAAATATAAATCCTAAAATAGCTACAATATAATTATTCGTTATATTGTAGCTATATTAGGGTTTATTTTACAGGTAAGTATTTAGCTTTAAATAGGATTAATTTATTTAATAAGAGTTAATTTATTTTGTTAGATTTAAATTATATTTAACTTAGGGAGGTGTTAGGGTTAGGGTTAGAGTTAGGTTTAGGGGTTAATACATTTATTATAGTGGCGGCGAGATCCGGTAGGCAGATTAGGGGTTAATAAGTGTAGGTAAGGTAGCCGTGACGTTGGGGGGGGGCAGATTAGGGGTTAATAAATATTATGTAGGTGTCGGCGAGATTAGAAGCAGCAGAATAGGGGTACATAGGGATAATGTAGGTGGTGGCGGTGTGCGGTCCGCAGGTTAGGGGTTAAATTTTTTTATTAGAGTGGCGCCGATGTGGGGGGGCTTCTAACGCTCACTTCAGCCAAGACTCTAAATACCGGCGTTAGGAAGTTCCCATTGAAAAGATAGGATACGAAATTGGCGTAAGGGGATCTGAGGTATGGAAAAGTCGCGGCTGGAAAGTGAGCGTTAGACCCTTTCCTGACTGACTCTAAATACCAGCGGGCGGACAAAACCAGCGTTAGGACCCCTAACGCTGGTTTTGACGGCTAATGCAGAACTCTAAATTTAGGCGTAAGCAATGTGAGTGTGTTACAAACCATCTTATCACATATTATGGTCCTTTCCATGTCTTTTAGTTCCTTCAAATCACTTCTCCTTATTACAATTTACTACGGCCAGATTACGAGTTTTGCGATAAGAGGGGTGCATTGCTATCTTGCCTGTTATTCTTACCACTCACTTACCTACAGCGCTGGTATTACAGGTTTTTATAAACCCGGCCTTAAAAGACAAGACGTGAGCGTAGAGCAAAATAGAGCTCCATACCGCACTCCAATACCAGCGCTGCTTAAGTCAGCGGTGAGCTGGTTGTACGTGCTCATGCACGATTTCCCCATAGACATCAATGGGGAGAGCCGGCTGAGAAAAAGTCTAACACCTGCAATAAAGCAGCGTAAAGCTCAGTAACGCAGCCCCATTGATTCCTATGGGGAAACACATTTTATGTTTACACCTAACACCCTAACATGAACCCCGAGTCTAAACACCCCTAATCTTACACTTATTAACCCCCTGACATCTGCCGCTCTGAACATCGCCGCCACTATAATAAACATATTAACCCCTAAACCACCGCACTCCCGCATCACAAACAGTTAAATATTAACCCCTAATCTGCCGCCCCTAACATTGCCGCCACCTACCTACAATTATTAAACCCTAATCTGCCGCCCCCAACGTCGCCGCCACTATACTATATTTATTAACCCCTAAACCTAACACCCCCTAACTTAAATATAATTAAAATAAATCTAAAAAAAAACTAAAACAACTATTAACCCCTTAAGGACCAGCGACGTACCCTGTATGTCGCTGGCCTTTTTTTGGGACTTGATTGTTTTATAGCGCGGTCTTGCCACCAGCGTTGAGACTGCTCTATTCCACAAAGCCTGCTGGAGGGAGGGCATTAATAGCGTGTTCTTGCTAGACTTGTGCTATTATGTCCTGAAAAAACCCTTAACGACCAGTGACATACAGGGTACATTGTGGTCATTAAGGGGTTAACAAAATAATTCCTATTTAAAACTAAATACTTACCTATAAAATAAACCCTAAGCTAGCTACAATATAACTAATAGTTACATTGTAGCTAGCTTAAGGTTTATTTTTATTTTACAGGCAAGTTTGTATTTATTTTAACTAGGTAGTTTAGTTTGTACATAGTTATTAACTATTTATTAGCTACCTAGCTAAAATAAATACAAATTTACCTGTAAAATAAAGCCTAACCTGTCTTACACTAACACCTAACCTTACACTACAATTAAATCAATTACCTAAGTTAAATACAATTAACTAAATTAAATACAATTACCTAAATTACAAAAAAACACTAAATTACAAAAAATAAAAAACAAATTACAAGATATTTAAACTAATTGCACCTAATCTAATAGCTCTATCAAAATAAAAAAGCCCCCATAAAATAAAAAAAAAAACCTAGCCTAAACTAAACTACTAATAGCCCTTAAAAGGGAATTTTGCGGGGCATTGCCCCAAAGAAATCAGCTCTTTTACCTGTAAAAAAAAATACAAACACCCCCCAACAGTAAAACCCACCACCCACACAACCAACCCCCCAAATAAAATCCTAACTAAAAAAAACTAAGCTCCCCATTGCCCTGAAAAGGGCATTTGAATGGGCATTGCCCTTAAAAGGGCATTTAGCTCTATTGCAGCCCAAATCCCTAACCTAAAAATAAAACCCACCCAATAAACCCTTAAAAAAACCTAACACTAACCCCTGAAGATCCACTTACAGTTTTGAAGAGCTGACATCCATCCTCAACGAAGCCAGGAAAAGTCCTCAGCGAAGCCGGGAGAAGTCTTCATCCAAGCCGGGAGAAGTGGTCCTCCAGAAGGGCAGAAGTCTTCATCCAAACTGCATCTTCTATCTTCAGCTAGTAGGATTTTTTCAACCTTAATTCCGATTGGTTGATAGAATTCTATCAGCCAATCAGAATCTAAGGGATGCCATCTTGGATGACATCACTTAAAGGAACCGTCATTCGTCGGGTAGTCGTCGGAAGAAGAGGATGCTCCGCGTCGGATGGATGAAGATAGAAGATTCCGTCTGGATAAAGACTTCTGCCCGTCTGGAGGAACACTTCTCCCAGCTTGGATGAAGACTTCTCCTAGCTTCGTTGAGGACTTCTCCCGGCTTCATAGAGGATGGATGTCGGCTCTTCAAAACTGTAAGTGGATCTTCAGGGGTTAGTGTTAGGTTTATTTAAGGGTTTATTGGGTGGGTTTTATTTTTAGGTTAGGGCTTTTTTTTAGATGTCTGATAGAAAATTCTTCAATCAAGATTTTTTTATTTTCTAAAGCAGAGCAAGTTGTTCTGATCTTTCCTAGGGTCTAGCTGAAGTCCGCGTCAGTCTCTTCAGTGGAGCTGTGGTGGCTTTTGAGCACTTGGAAACTTGTGGGGTTTAATCCTCTTTGTGCCTTCCAAATATTTGTTGCTGCCCTATCCTGAAAGCCTGATTAGGAATATTCAGTCTTTCCTTTGTGTCCCACGGGTCTATGGGGGGAGGATGCCTTCTCATACCATGTGAGCTGCCCTGCTGCTGGGCAGATTGAAAGTCAGGTAAGTGTCTGTTTTTTTTATTTTCTTAGCTAAAGAGAGAATATGGCACTTTGCCTGTTCATTTTGCTTTTGGGACCTAAAATCCTATTTGTGGTGTTGGGATTTTATTTGGCAGTATATGGTGGCACTGGGGACGCTATTTTGTGGAGAGGCTCTCTTTTATTTACAGCAGTGTGTATGCTGCATGTTCACTGTAGGTACCGGCTTTTTTGGAGTGGTAATAGCGGCCGGTCTGTTTGGAATGCCCACGAATAGGAGGGGTGGGTTTCTGAGGCGGTAATTTGGTTGTGTGCCTTTCCGGAACTCTTCCTGTATGTTCCAGTCCGGAGTGGAGGTTATTTGCAGCGTCTCAGCTGGGACGCTTGGTAGCTGCTTTGCACTGTTTTCTTGGGTCCGGATCGTTAGTTGATATTTACCCGGCTTCAGGAGGTCAGGTGGCACCTCAGCAGGGTGTGCTGAGGTGAGTAGGCTGTCTGAGGGTTATAGGGTGCTGTAGTTTGGTGGTAATTTATTTTATAAGAAAAACGAAACATAGCAGAATTTTTTTTTACTTTTAAAATTTTAAGTGACAAACTATTTTATTTTCAAACTTGAGTAGGTCTAGTTTGATTTATTTTGGTAAAAAGATGGATCAGGAGGCCTTGCAAGATTATACATGTAGCTTATGTTTTGATTCTAATGTGGAACCTCCAATCCCTTTTTGTTCATCATGTATTGATAGAACATTACATTATACAGGGAGTGCAGAATTATTAGGCAAGTTGTATTTTTGAGGATTAATTTTATTATTGAACAACAACCATGTTCTCAATGAACCAAAAAACTCATTAATATCAAAGCTGAATAGTTTTGGAAGTAGTTTTTAGTTTGTTTTTAGTTATAGCTATTTTAGGGGGATATCTGTGTGTGCAGGTGACTATTACTGTGCATAATTATTAGGCAACTTAACAAAAAGCAAATATATACCCATTTCAATTATTTATTTTTACCAGTGAAACCAATATAACATCTCAACATTCACAAATATACATTTCTGACATTCAAAAACAAAACAAAAACAAATCAGTGACCAATATAGCCACCTTTCTTTGCAAGGACACTCAAAAGCCTGCCATCCATGGATTCTGTCAGTGTTTTGATCTGTTCACAATCAACATTGCGTGCAGCAGCAACCACAGCCTCCCAGACACTGTTCAGAGAGGTGTACTGTTTTCCCTCCTTGTAAATCTCACATTTGATGATGGACCACAGGTTCTCAATGGGGTTCAGATCAGGTGAACAAGGAGGCCATGTCATTAGATTTTCTTCTTTTGTATCCGTTCTGGCCAGCAACGCTGTGGAGTACTTGGACGCGTGTGATGGAGCATTGTCCTGCATGAAAATCATGTTTTTCTTGAAGGATGCAGACTTCTTCCTGTACCACTGCTTGAAGAAGGTGTCTTCCAGAAACTGGCAGTAGGACTGGGAGTTGAGCTTGACTCCATCCTCAACCCGAAAAGGCCCCACAAGCTCATCTTTGATGATACCAGCCCAAACCAGTACTCCACCTCCACCTTGCTGGTGTCTGAGTCGGACTGGAGCTCTCTGCCCTTTACCAATCCAGCCACAGGCCCATCCATCTGGCCCATCAAGACTCACTCTCATTTCATCAGTCCATAAAACCTTAGAAAAATCAGTCTTGAGATATTTCTTGGCCCAGTCTTGACGTTTCAGCTTGTGTGTCTTGTTCAGTGGTGGTCGTCTTTCAGCCTTTCTTACCTTGGCCATGTCTCTGAGTATTGCACACCTTGTGCTTTTGGGCACTCCATTGATGTTGCAGCTCTGAAATATGGCCAAACTGGTGGCAAGTGGCATCTTGGCAGCTGCACGCTTGACTTTTCTCAGTTCATGGGCAGTTATTTTGCGCCTTGGTTTTTCCACACGCTTCTTGCGACCCTGTTGACTATTTTGAATGAAACGCTTGATTGTTGGATGATCACGCTTCAGAAGCTTTGCAATTTTAAGAGTGCTGCATCCCTCTGCAAGATATCTCACTATTTTTGACTTTTCTGAGCCTGTCAAGTCCTTCTTTTGACCCATTTTGCCAAAGGAAAGGAAGTTGCCTAATAATTATGCACACCTGATATAGGGTGTTGATGTCATTAGACCACACCCCTTCTCATTACAGAGATGCACATCACCTAATATGCTTAATTGGTAGTAGGCTTTCGAGCCTATACAGCTTGGAGTAAGACAACATGCATAAAGAGGATGATGTGGTCAAAATACTCATTTGCCTAATAATTCTGCACTCCCTGTAGAGATAGGCTTTTTGAATCTGAGCCATCATTAGCTAAGGCGGATGCTGTTCAGGGGTCTCCTATTCAAGATATGCTGCAGCTTTTTCCTCAAACGTCCCAAAATGTAGCGTCTACACATGCAGTGCCCTGCCTTTTCTCTCTTACTCCGGTTGGGGTTACCTTGCAGAACATTGCTACCCAGATATCCTCTGTGGTAACTGATGCTCTGTCTGCTTTTCCCATGCTGCAGGGAAAGCGTAAGAGGGAATGTAAGGATTCAGTGAGTAAGGTTTCTGACACGGTCGTGGCTATGTCAAATGTCTCTTGCCAAAGGTCTGAGGGGAAAGATACTTCAGTAGCGTCTGAGGGGGAAATCTCAGACTCGGACAGTATAATTCCTTCTTCTAATGCTGAAATTGTATCCTTCAGGTTTAATCTAGAGCACCGCCGTTTGTTACTTAAAGGGACACTGAACCCAATTTTTTTTCTTTTGATTCAGATAGAGCATGAAATTTTAAGCAACTTTCTAATTTACTCCTATTATAAAATTTTCTTCATTCTCTTGGTATCTTTATTTCAAATGCAAGAATGTAAGTTTAGATACTGACCCATTTTTGTTTAACAACCTGGGTTGTTCTTGCTGATTGGTGGATACATTCATCCAATAAAACCAATTAAAAAGTGCTGCCCAGAGGTCTGAACCAAAAAAAGCTTAGATGCCTTCTTTTTAAAAAAAAGATAGCACAAGACTGAAGACAAATTGATAATAGGAGTAAATTAGAAAGTTGCTTAAAATTGCATGCTCTATCTGAATCATGAAATAAAAAATTTAGGTTCAGTTACCTTTTAAGGAGGTTTTGGCTACCTTGGTTGACTCTGACATGACTGTCGTCACTCCTGATAAATCTAGTAAACTGAACAAGTACTTTGACATCCCTTCCGCAGTGGAGGTATTTCCTGTTCCAGACCGTGCTTCAGAGATTATTGCACAGGAGTGGGAGAAGCCTGGGATTCCCTTCCCCTTCTCCAATTTTTAAGAAGATGTTTCCAATAGCTGATTCTATCAGGAAGTCTTGGCAGATGGTTCCCAAGGTGGAAGGAGCGATTTCCACTTTGGCAAAGAGAACCACTATTCCCATAGAGGATAGCTGTTCCTTTAAGGATCCTATGGATAAGAAGTTGGAAGCGTTACTTAAAAGGATGTGCAAACAAGTTCCTCAGTTGTTCAAAATGGACACTATTCTTTCCATTCTTCCTCTTGTTCAAGAGGGCCAATTTATGACAACAGCATATTTGAAGGATGCGTATCTGCATATTCCCATCCACAGGGACTATCACAAGTTTCTGAGGTTTGCGTTCCTAGACAGACACTTTCAGTTTGTGGCTCTTCCATTTGGTCTTGCTATGACTCCCAGGATTTTCTCAAAGGTCTTGGTATCATTGTTGGTGGTGCTCTGTTTTTGGGGGGTTACTGTGGCACCTTATCTGGATGACATTCTGGTTCAGGCGCCATCTTTTCAACAAGCCAACTCCCACATGGAGATGTTGGTGTCTTCTCTGCATTCTCACGAATGGAAGGTGAATTTGGGAAAAAGTTCCTTGATTCCAGCTACAAGGGTGGTGTTCTTGGGAACCATAATAGATTCTCTATCAATGAAGATTTTTCTGACAAAGGCCAGAAAAACAAAGATCTTCAACTAGTGTCTTGCCCATCAGTCCTCCCCTCGGCCATCAGTGGCTCAGTGTATGGAGGTAATTGGTCTGATGGTGTCGGCTATGGACATCATACCGTTTGCTCGGTTCCATCTCAGGCCTCTGCAGTTATGCATGCTTAGTCAATGGAATAGGGATTATGTGGACCTGTCTCCTCAAATAAATCTGGATCAGGCGGCAAGAGAATCTCTTCTGTGGTGGTTGTTTTTGGGTCATCTCTCCCATGGAACCTGCTTCCAAAGGCCTACCTGGGTGATTGTGACCATGAATACCAGCCTGCTGGGATGGGGAGCAGTATGGGGCTCATTGAGGGCTCAGGGGCTATGGTCTCGGGAGGAGTCGGTTCTCCCCATAAACATCCTAGAGCTGAGGGCAATCTTCAATGCTCTTCTGGCCTGACCTCAGTTAGCTTCAGCCCAGGTAGCCAAAATTATTCAGTAGGCGGAGACCCACAACTGCTGTCTGTCTGCGATCCACATTCCAGGAGTGGACAATTGGGAAGTGGATTTTCTGAGCAGACAGACCTTTCATCTGGGGGAGTGGGAGCTTCACCCGGAGGTGTTTTCCAGCTTGATTCTCAAGTGGGGGCAGCCGAAGCTGGATCTCATGGCATCTCATCAGAATGTCAAGCTTCTGAGGTACGGGTCGAGGTCAAGGGATCCTCAGGCTGTACTGATAGATGCTCTGGCAGTTCCTTGGAATTTCAGTCTAGCATTCATTTTTCCTCCGTTCGTTCTCCTTCCTCGGGTCATTGCTCAGATCAGACAGGAGAGGGCATTGGTGATTCTCATCATTCTGGTGTGGCCTCATCAAATCTGGTATGCAGATCTGGTGGAGATGTCATCTCTTCCACCTTGGAGACTTCCATTGAGGAAGGACCTTCTACTTCAGGGGCCCTTCCTTCATCCAAATCTTGTTTCTCTGAAGCTGACTGCTTAGAGATTGAACGCTTGATATTATCTAAGCATGGGTTTTCTGAGTCGGTCATTGAGACCATGATTCAGGCTCCTAAGCCGGTGAATAGGAGGATTTATTAGAAGATATGGCATAAATATCTGTATTGGTGTGAATCCAGAGGTTTCTCTTTGAGTAGAGTTAGGATTCCATCTTTTCTCCAGGAGGGTCTGGAAAAGGGGTTATCTGCAACTACCTTGAAGGGTCAAATTTCTGCTTTATCTATTTTGTTACACAAGCGTCTGGCGGACGTGCCAGATGTTCAATCTTTTTCCAGACCTTGGTTAGAATCCAGCCTATGTTTATGTTTGTTACTCCCCCATGGAGTCTTAACCTAGTTCTTAGAGTTCTTCAGCAGGCTCTGTTTGAGCCAATGCATTCTTTGGATATTAAGATGTTATCCTGGAAGGTTTAATTTTTGGTTGCAATTTCTTTGACTTGAAGAGTTTCCGAACTCTCAGCATTATAGTGTGAATCTCCTTACCTTATTTTTCATTCCGATAATGTGGTCCTGCGTACTGCCATAGGTTTCCTTCCCAAAGTTGTTTCGGATAGGAATATTAATCATGAAATTGTTGTTCCTTCTTTGTGTCCTAACCCTTCTTCTCATAAAGAGCGTTTGTTGCACAACTTGGATGTGGTTCGTGCATTGAAGTATTATTTGCAGGCGACTAAGGATTTTCGCCAGTCTTCTTCTTTGTTTGTTGTTTTTTCTGGGAAGTGCAAGGGTCAGAAAGCTACGGCTACTTCTCTTTCTTTTTGGCTGAGGAATGTTGTTCGCTTGGCATATGCCTCCTGAGAAAATCACGGCTCATTCCACAAGGGCTGTTTCTTCTTCTTGGGCCTTCAAAAATGAAGCTTCTGTGGAACAGATTTGCAAAGCTGCCACTTTGTCATCTTTACACACTTTTTCTAAATTTTATAAGTTTGATACTTTTGCTTTGGCTGAGGCTTATTTTGGGAGAAAGGTTTGTCAAGCAGTGGTGCCTTCTGTTTAGGTTACCTGTCTTGTCCCTCCCTTATCATCTATGTCCTCTGGCTTGGGTATTGGTTCCCAACAGTAATTATGATGATACGTGGACTCACCGTGTCATTAGAAAGAAAAGAAAATTTATGCTTACCTGATAAATTTATTTATTTCTTGACACGGTGAGTCCACGGCCCACCCTGTATTTTTCAGACAGTTTATTTTTTTAGAAGCCTCAGGCACCTCTGCACTTTGTGTTACTTCCTTTCTCCTTTCCCTTTGGTCAAATGACTGGGGTTTATGGGTAGGGAAGTAATACTTAACAGCTTTGCTGTGGTGCTCTTTGCCTGCTCCTGCTGGCCAGGAGTGATATTCCCAACAGTAATTATGATGATCCGTGGACTCACCGTGTCAAGAAAGGAAATAAATTTATCAGGTAAGCATACATTTTCTTTTTTCACGGTTGCAAAAACTCAGCTAAAATTAAGCTTTTTGGACTCATCAGGTTTTAAGTTTAAAAAAACACATATTTTGCACTTGTGGTATCCCAAATCACGCTTAAAGTTGAAAAGTAAAAATCGTGATCTCGTTTTAGCATACCCCCATAGAAGTCAGTGGAGAAAAAAAGTGGAGAAAACACCCAATCACTTGCGCAAACAATATAGCATGTTCTCAATTGCGCTAACCCGACATGAAAATATAAATATTTAATATTCCAATGTTCTTAATATAACGGAATATGTTCTATTTATTCATAGATAAATATTTCTACATATATCTGAAGTTTTGAGAGAGAGAGAGAAAGAGAGATATTTATAAATACATATTTATAAGAACATTGGAATGTGAAATGTTTACAGTAAATACAGTTAAATATATCTATATACATACAAATACATCTTCAGCAATGTATCTCTATGTTAAAGTACTTTGGAGGCTTTTTTTCTCCAAAACTTAATATCTTAGAGCCCTTAAAACTTTTGTGTGTAATATTTTTTTTTTATATTTGTATTAGATGGTGTTATTATGAGTGTATTGTTTATGTGTTTTGTGACACTTTTATTTTCAGAAAACAGTTAACCAGAGCTCTGAGATCGAGGTAAGGTTTGAAGCGCAATGGCAATTTCGCTCCACTTGTAAAAATGCTCGCGAAAACCCTTTGCGCCTCACTTGTAATCTAGCTTTTAATGTCCAAGAACAAAGTCATCCAATCAGCCAGGTGTGTTCCTAATTCAAGGCACCCGCTTTCTTTCTGTCAGTGACAGAGAGTAAACGCAATCTGTAAAAAACAATAAACAGCATCAATTCACAGTAGCACTTTGATTCCAAATTGTTAGCACACACTTGAAGTTGTAAATTGTAAGCACTTACTAGACTGTAAAATCATGTGAGTCAGAGGGATCCTGTGCATAGTCTGTCCAATTCCATTTCTGAATACTACACTGCAGAATGAGCACGCCCACCAATTGAATCTTATCCCTTGCTACAAGTATAATAAACCAGCAAACAATAAATTGGAGTTTGGCTGTTTTTTTTTAAGCTTATTACAAATATTTTTATCTGAAGATTTTTTGACGTAACTAATAATAAGACGTTTTTTGCAAATAAGAATTTTAAATAATTTTGCATAATTTTATGATTACGAGTGGAGCGTTATTTTAACGTGCGCCACGTAAAGTGGGATATTTGCCCATTTATTGAAGCCCATTAAAAAAACAGCCATTACAAGTGGCTGGTTAATACTACCGCAAGCTCGCGGTTTCACTTTGCACTAGTCTAGTCCAAAAAAAACTTTCATGATTCAGATAGGGCATGTAATTTTAAACAATTTTCCAATTTACTTTTATCACCAATTTTGCTTTGTTCTCTTGGTATTCTTAGTTGAAAGCTTAACCTAGGAGGTTCATATGCTAATTTCTTAGACCTTGAAGGCCGCCTCTTAAGAATGCATTTTAACAGGTTTTTCACCACTAGAGGGTGTTAGTTCATGTTTTTCATATAGATAACACTGTGCTCATTCACGTGAAGTTACCTGGGAGCCATCACTGATTGGCTAAACTGCAAGTCTGTCAAAAAACTGAAATAAAGGGGCAGTCTGCAGAGGCTTAGATACAAGATAATCACAGAGGTAAAAAATATATAAATATAACTGTGTTGGTTATGCAAAACTAGGGAATGGGTAAAAAAGGGATTATCTATCTTTTAAAACAATAACAATTCTGGTGTAGACTGTCCCTTTAACCAGAGATCAGACCTCTAGTTAAAAATAAACTGTTGCCCCAGTTGCCCCCAAAATAAAGAGGACAGTACATTAAAATAAAATAAAATTAGAGCATCTTTTAAAAAAAAAAAAAACTTCACAAAGCAGTTAAAAGGGGTTAAAGTGAGGGGATGTGGGGTGCCTTTACATGGAGGTCATTAGGGGACTATGTTTTCTCCATAAATGTATATGCTTATATACATATATATATTTTGTTTCTATGCATATATACACATATTAACACATAAATATATAAGTATATAAGCATATATATTTATTTATTGCTGCACAAATTGCCACCTGCGCTGCAGTAGGTTGTTTGCCATGGCTGCTGACATGAAAATGAGGCTCCTATTGGAGCCTAAGGTAGCGTGTACTCATGAGCGCTTGGCTTGCGTTCACATTGTGCTGTACTTGTAATTCCAGGGCACATTTACATGTTACTGAGCGGAGCGCAAATATCATGCTCGCGTAAGCAATATATTGTGCTCCACTCATAATCTTGCCCTTAATAATTTTTTTGTAAAATATATATATATGAATATATAAAGGCATAGATATAAATATATATTTAAAAATACATAGAACATTTTCCGTTATGTGAAGAACATTGGAATGTAAATTATTTGCAGTAAATGCACAGTAAAACACATTAATAAATATTAATATTGAATAAAATTGATTTTTCAAGTTTATGTTAATTATAGCCCTTTCCTAAGCTATTTTAAGGACATTAATAGATGATAAATAAAAGATTAACATTAGAGATATGTGCTTGTTCATGGACAGGAATGAAATGATATAAATAAAGTTGAAAGAAGAAGACAAAACTATCTTCATTTGATGGATATTCAGGGTAGATCATTTGATAGATGAGGATATCCGCAACATTGATGACTCTTATTTATCAAGTCAGATGCTTATCACACCGGACTTGACACGCATGTATTTGACAGATGTGTTTATAAATAAGACCGTCGATTGTAGATTTGCGGCAGCGATGTCGGGCGAGCGTATTGACTCCAGCAAATTTGCCTAGATTGACGCTTTGATAAATCGGCCCCTATGGCTAGTGCACAATGCTACCCCCTACTCAAAAGGGCTGTCAATCTCCCCAGTCGGAAAAGTCCAGGGGGATTGAGATAAGCCACATCAGATGGCAAAAAACTGAAGATGGACGGAACTTTTGATAAATCTGGCCTATAGAGGAAATGTACTCTCTACTTTTAAACCATAAAAACTAATTTTAAATGTTTTGATTTTTGTCTTAATTGAGTAAATAGAGAAAGTATTTAGGTAGAGGTTAGTAGTGTGTTTACTCCTGTATTTGTGATTCTAGAAAGTGGGTATATAAACTTAGAATAGGGACATATTATTCCTAAAATTGTATTTTTAGCTTTTATGTGCAAAGTTAATAGAGAATTTTCTCATTATAATAAATGCTAAAGGTCTCCTAAACCACAATAGTAAATTTAGTAGACTGGCTATCTCCAAATGTTTTTTTATTTATTTATTTTTTGCATAAATTCAACATTTATAATAATTTGCTCAATTTGTTGATATATAATAATAATTATATATGCATTTTACAGTCGATGCATTTTAGAGTTCCCACCTGCATCTACCTCCAAATTTACCCCAGGGTTTTTAGCCCTAATTCCCCAGAGGATTCACCTGATTCCCCTTGTTCTGATGCAGATACCCCGTAATCACGCAGAAGGCGGTGGCCTTCGCAATCTCATCTTCCTTCTAAAGGCTTAGAACAGTACATATCTGAAGCCCTTTCCCACGGGCAGAATCAATAGGGGCAACAGAACCTCTTTCCCGATGTAAATTGGGGTAGAAAAATCCTAGACCCTGAGGATACAAACCAGTGAGGTCTATGCACAAACGTATAAGTTGATCCATCCTGCGTAGATGACGACAGTGGAGGAGGATCTTCTGGATCCCGCTTGTAATCTTATTTAGTTTTAGTCATCTTTCCCACCCTCACACTTCTGAGTGGTCTCTTCTTCCTCATCTACCTGGGTGCCTCCCTCCCCGGCATAAGTCAGCCTCCTGGTAACCTCCTTTTTAACCAGGAAAGGCAGGGACCCAGGGAAAGGCTTGGAAAGATCCCTTCATGGTGCCCGGGATAGCCCTGGACATCAATTTGGCCTATATATTTAATTTTTTGTTGATGAGGCTCTTCAGGCTCCTCCTTGGATTCTTCCATGCTTGGAGTATGGGCTTTTAGGGACAATAAGCTGTAGAAGCCTCATAGTTAGCTAATCTGCCTAGCAAATTATAGGTTTGCAGTTTGAAACCAGCTACAGCTTGCACCTTTAATGTGTAGTCAACTGTTTCCTTTTATCTGTAAGAACTCTTTCCTCAGGAGGTTCCATCTGGTCTCCAATCTGAAGGACCTCAACCTCTTGTGGTATGCCACTAAGTCATGATGGAAGGAGTTCACATTTTAGTTTTCCTTCCTTGGAACGACTGGATCCCAGTGTCTCCTCAACTGCCTGTTTTTCAGACTCAGCGCCACCCCTGGTGTTTCACAAATACTTTTACAAGCAGTGGCCTGTCTATGGGCTTGCGGGTTCCGTCTCACAATTCTCCTAGATGACTTTCAGGCTAGGACTTCTTGTTGTTGCCCCAACTTTGCGACTTGTCCTCTCGGCCTCTACTATCTTGGCTGTGCGACCAAGGAGGATTCAAATTATTCTTACAATAAATGTAATTCCTGGGTCTCTCCAATTAAATGCAACCCAGGGACCATCTTAGTTCCAGTCTGTGCTTACCGCTTTCTCATTTACTGTCTGTCATCTGTCGGGAATCCATGATCTGTCTTCATCCTTTAGGCCATTTTTGGCCCCTCTCCTTTCTCCCTCCTAGTGTGGACACTTTTGTTGGTGCTACGCTTCAGTGCTCCTCTTCTGGAGATGTGTTCTCGCTCTCCCTTGTTCTTTCTCTTCCATCGCCCTGGGTAGTCTGGATTTGGCGGTGCGTGGGAAGGGATGTTAATCCCCTTTTTTTGCTTCTCCTCCCATGTTTCTGATTTGTTCCTCGAACCCTGTTCCTATGGTATCATTACCATTCTGTCAGTTGGTTGTGCTCAGGCTTTTCTGCAGGTCACCTTCCCTTTACGGGCGTTCCCGCGAGTAGGCATCCTTAGTCTGCTTTTTTGTGTTGGCCTTGACTTTAGGCTTTCTTGGCTAGGACTGAAGCCCTTCATGGCTAAAATATGCAAAATATAAAGCCTCCTGTAGCCTTAAAATTCAGATTATTCTAATGCCTAAATATTCTAGATTTTATTAAAGACAGGAGGTGAATATTTTCCCACCTCTTACCTCCCAAATAAATATATAATGAATAAATTAAATAATGTGTGTGTGTTTATGTATGTATGTACGTATGTGTGTGTGTATGTATATATATGACAGGGTCAGAGATCATATATATGTTAGCAGGAGAATGGAGCTCTGTTTATCCAGAATGAAAACAGTTATATTTCAGGTGCTCTCAGCTGGTGCAATTAGCTAGCTAGCAAAAGGCTGCTCTGAGAGCAAAGCTTTCTCTCTCTTCCTCCTGTGAGGAGGAAATCACCTGACAGACTGCCTGTAAGCACAGAGACACAGAGGGAGAAAAAGCAGGTACTCTAAACTATTGTTTTTCTATAAAGCAGTTGTTTATTGGGGACAGTTTAGATGCCCCAGTAATATAGATAGGAATCCTTTAAAGTTTAGTTAGCCTCCTGAATTAGGAGTAGGTGTTTGTTTTGTTTTGTTTTATGAAACCTGCCATGAAACAAATAGTTTGTTTCCTGAATCCAATGAACTGTTCCTTTTTACTAAAGCCAAAAGCTCGGCCACCTTACCACAGTGGTGACAGTGGTGGGATGGTCTAGTACTGGGAGATTAAAAGTACAGAGCCCACTTAAAGAAATATATATTAAAGTTTGTGTTTGCAAAAATGGAGGAGATCATTAAAGCCCTGTTACAGGCCACTGCAGTGCAGCAGGAAACCAACAAAGCTCAGCATGAAAGTAACCGTTTACTATCTGTGCAACTTGGAACAGTAATAGATGTGCAAAACACTCACCGCATTATGCTTAAAGGGATAGTAGACCGTCTCTCAAATGTCAGCAAAGGAGAGACCAGCAGTGATACCAGGACTATCCAAGCAAGTCAGTATCTGCAAAAGATGACCCCGCAAGATGATGTGGAAGCTTAACTCCTTGCTTTTGAAAGGACTGCCACTAGGGAGCAGTGGCCACATGCAAAGTGGGCTGGAATCCTTGCACCATTTCTCTTAGGAGAGGCCCAAAGGGCTCACTTTGATCTGGAAGAGGAGGAAGCAAATGACTATGACAGTCTTAAAGCAGAAATCCTGACCAGGGCTGGCATATCCCCTGCAGTGTATGCCCTGAGATATCACAATTGGGCATATCAGGAGCAGAAGGCCCTAAGAGCCCAATTGTTTGACTTGATACATTTGGCAAAGAAATGGCTGACCCCAGAAAACTCTACACCAGCACAAATTATAGAGACCATGGTGTTGGGCCAGTTTGTGCAAGCTTTACCAAATGGACTACTCCAGTGGGTGTGGCAGGGTAACCCCACTACCTATGATGAGATGGTGGCTATGGTGGAGCGTTATACTGCCATGAACAACCTTAAATCTTCTTCTCCACCTGCAAGAAGCCCCCAGGTGAAACAACGCCTGGATCTAAAGGACTGGAGAACTAGTGGACCTCAGAAAATGGTAAACTGGACCAGGCAACCTAAAGGAACTCAATTTGGCTCATAGAATAATGAGCCCCAAAAAGGACTGCAGAATTACACTGTTCCAATTACCTGTTATGAGTGTGGGCAATTAGGACACATCAAAGCTCATTGTCCACAACTGCAGGAAGCCATGGAATGTGCATATGCTTCTGTAGATAAGAACTTTTGTGGCCTTGTGTGTTTAATAGGGAAACAAGTGGAAACAAGTGTTTTTAGTGTACGTGTACAGCTAAATGGAAAGGCTATACTGGCCCTAGTAGACTCAGGCAGTGATATTAATTTAGTTTCTGAGAGTCTAGTCACACCTTTAGAAGTACTATCTGGGAAAAGGATGGGTGTACTTTGTGTCCATGGCACTAAAAGTAGAATATGCTACTGTTGCTATTGAAATAAAACACCTTGGTAGGCCTATAAAAATTGAGGCGGCTGTAGTCCCCAGGTTGCCATATTCTCTAATATTGGGACGCAATTTACCAGGTTTCAGCAGTCTTATACAAACTGAGCTAACCACAGTAAATAATCCAGAGCTTACAGCTGAAAACCTTTCAGATGTATTCCCTTTTTATTTACTCTGATATAATTTCAAAAGGTGGTAAACCACGAAAATCAAAGAGAGAGAGAAGGGCAGATAAGTACAAGTCTATTATGTGAAGAATTAATTAATGAAACTGAAAAAGAGGTTGAGGTTGAACAGCATCTTGACAATCTGTACACTTATACAAATTTTGGCAGAGAACAAGTTAGTGACTTATCTTTACAAAATGCATTCTCAAATGTTGTAGAAGTTAATGGAGTTGGGGTAGAAGGAAAGACTAAAAATGTATATCCCCATTTCATTCTAAGAGATTATCTATTGTATAGAGTAACCAAAGAGGAAGGGCACGATATAGAGCAACTGTTGGTACCTCAGCCATTTAGGAGAAAGGTGTTAGAGTTAACGCATGCCCATATTTTTGGGGGACATTTCGGAACAGAAAAAACCCAAGACAGAATATTAAGAAGGTTTTTTTGGCCAGGGGTTTATGAAGAGGTAAAAATATTCTGTTCCTCATGCCCAGATTGTCAGTTAACAGCCCCTCTTATTCCCCTTCCCAGAATTGACACCCATTTTGAAAGAATTGTCATGGACTTGGTGGGGCCTTTGGAGAAAACAGTCAAAAGTAACCTGTATATTCTGGTCATATTAGATTATGCCACACGCTATTGAGAGGCAACACCCCTGAGTAACACAGCTTCGAAGAATATAGCTAAGGAACTGGTACAGGTTTTTTTCAAGAGTAGGAATATAAAAAGAAATTCTTACCGACCAGGGTACCCCTTTTGTTTAACATCTAATGAAAGACCTATGACAGTTACTACAGATAAAGTCTCTGAGAACTTCAGTGTACCATCCCCAAACAGATGGGTTGGTGGAGAGATTTAACAGGATACTGAAACATATGTTATGCAAGGTTGTAAGTAGGGATGGGAAAAACTGGGATACACTTCTACCATATTTAATGTTTGCTCCTTTTTGTGAGACACCCGAGAGGCTTATTAGATATAGCTAAAGAAGAATGTGAAGAACAAAGGGTGCCTGGGAGGAATATCATTACCTATGTGGAACAAATGCAAGAACACTTAAAACAGATCACTCCCGTAGTTAAACAGTATTTAGAAGAGGCTCAACAGAGAGACCAAGTACTCTATAACAGACAATCCTCTATACAAACTTTCAAGCCAGGTGACCGGGTCATGGTTCTTGTCCCCATGGCTGAAAGTAAACTGTTATCTCGGTGGCAAGGTCCATATGAGATTATTAGCCAAGAAGGGCCTGTAAATTACAAGGTGAGGCAGCCTGACAGAAGAAAGGTAGAGCAAGTGTACTACATAAATCTGTTAAAGCCTTGGAAGGCTAGAGAGGCCTTTGTGTTTGTAGGAGTACAGGGATTAACAGTGACACCCACTCTTGTCCCTGAGGTGCTAGTGTCTACTGACCTTACATCAGAACAACAAAAGAAGTTAAAAAAATGTTAAAAAAAATGCTGATATATTTCTAATACACTAGGTAGAACCAGGGACGTAGTCCATGATTTTATTACGGAACCAGGAGTAATTGTAAAAGTTAAACCCTACAGGGTACTGGAAGCAAAAAGAGAGGCAATACAGGCAGAAGTGGTAAAAATGTTACAACTAGGGGTTATTGAAGAATCTAATAGTCGGTGGTCAAGTCCTATAGTCCTAGTGCCAAAACCAGATGGGTCTCTGCGGTTCTGTAATGATTTCAGGAAACTCAATAAGTGTTCTAAATTTGGTGCATACCCTATGCCTAGGATAGATGAGCTTATTCAAAATTTGGCACCAGCCAGATTTCTAACTTTTCTTGACCTCACGAAAGGTTATTGGCAAATACCCCTGTCTAAAGAAGCTAAAGAAAAGACAGCATTTGCAACCCCTGAGGGCCTTTATCAATATACTGTTTTGCCCTTTGGGTTACATGGGGCCCCAGCGACATTTCAGCTGTTAATGAATAAGTTGTTGAAGCCACATGCCCAGTATGCCTCAGCTTATCTAGATGATCTGGCTATTCATAGCCAGGACTGGGAGTCCCATTTGCATAGAGTAGAAGCTGTTTTAGACACTTTGAGAGAAGCTGGTCTCACAGTCAACCTACTAAAAGTATAATAGGCTGCTTAGAGGCCAAATATTTGGGCTATACTGTAAGAAGAGGCATGGTAAAACCCCAAGTTAGTAAGATAGTGGCCATTGAAAGCTAGCCCAGGCCCTTAAGAAAAAAACAAGTAAGAACTTTTCTTGGAATAGTAGGGTATTATAGAAGGTTTATACCCCATTTTGCCAACAGGGCTTCTCCACTAACACATTTGATGAAAGCAAGGGTGTCTGATGTTGTGAAATGGACTGAGGTGGCAGACCGTTTACTTGCAGACTTGAAAAAGATTTTTATGCTGTCATCCTGATTTCTCCAAGCAGTTCTTTCTGCAGACAGATGCTTCCGAAGTTGGCCTGGGAGCGGTGCTGTCTCAATATATAGCAGGTGAAGAACACCCTGTGCTCTACTTGAGTCGTAAATTACTGCCAAGAGAGCAAAAATATGCTGTAGTAGAGAAAGAATACTTGGCTATCAAGTGGGCTATTGAGACCTTGAGGTACTATTTGTTAGGCCGGTCCTTTACGCTAGTGACTGACCATACTCCTTTGCAATGGATGCACAAATCGAAAGAAACAAATGCCAAAGTAACAAGGTGGTTCCTCTCTTTACAGCCCTATATGTTTGATGTGGCCCATAGAGCTGAAAATGTAATGCAAAACCATCCGTGGGCCTCTTGGGATGGCGAGTTTTGCATTCCATCTTCAGATCGTTCCTCCAGATGTACCAGAATGTTCTTCATTGGAATCTTCCCGTTACTCCTCTTGGAAGGGTTTAGTTGGTGGTTTTTCCTTATGTTCACCAACAAAAAGAGGAAGTCATTTCCTGTGATTATGTGGTTATACTATCTGCCTTCTGCTAATTGGATGTGTTTTGCTACGATGTTATTTCTTTACTTTGCTGCTGTTTGGAAGTCAGTAAATTAATGCAAGATATCTGCCTCCTATCTTTAATAAAATCTAGATTATTTAGGCACCAAGGTTAGAATAATCTGAATTAGCTCTCACAGTTTATATGGCAACTCTTTGTGGCTCATGGCTCTCCCTGTAAGATGCAACACCAAAAATTCAAGCAAATCCTACAGCAACAGCTGATTTGAATCTGTGTTTAAAAGGGTGTGCAGACATATGATATCGGGGTGTTGTAAGTTTTTAATTTAAAATGTTCCTACTAAAGACAAATGTGTTTCTTTCTCTGGATTTCTGTTTTCTGGAAGATTACATTACAGTTGGAAAAATTCTGACATTTTCATTGTTGTTATTTCTGTCTTAACATTTCAAAAACACAAAGGGCTAGATTATGAGTGGAGCGATATCTTAACGTGCACCTGTAATGGGGCAAATTTGCCCATTCACGAGCGCACGTTAACTAGTCAGCTATTAAAAGTGGCTGGTTAATGCTCCCACAAACTTGTGGTTTCACTTTGTGCTAAGCGAAATTAACCAGAGGTTAAAAAGAAAAAGTTGCCCCAATTGTCCCCCAAATAAAGAGGACATTAGTTTAAAATAAAAAATAAAGATGAGCATTTAAAAAAAAAAAAAAACCTGCACAAAGCAATTATAAGGGGTTAAATTGAGGGTATGTGGGATGCCTTTACATAGGAGTCATGGGGGGGACTGTATTTTCACTATAACTATAAATGTATATGCTGTATATACATGTTTACTTAAGTGTTTATATGTGTATATACACATATAAACACTTAAATAAATAAATATATATATATATATATATATATATATATATATGTATATAGTCATATACATATATATTTATTTATTGCTGCCCAATGCTGTGTGAATTACCCCTTGCGCTGCGCTAGGTGGTTTGCTAGCGGCTGCCGGGATGAAAATGAGGCTCCCATTGGAAAGCTCTTGAGAGTGCCCTACGGAAGTGCACTCTCGTGAGAACTTGGCTTCCATGTGTAGCATGATGCCGACTATGTCTCACACCTATGACTTCACACACCAATGGCCATTTCACCCCCTACATGATTAAGCGTCCTAGGGACTTTCTCAGGGTGGGTGAGGGTGAAACAGTTGTTGACGTGTGACTTGATAGGTGTGAGACGTGGCCGGCATCATGCTACACCTGGAAAAAAGAGTTTGTTACTCTGAATGCATACGTTACCTATGATGGCACCAAACTTGCAACTTAGTTCCCTCTAAACAACAGATGATCCGTGACACCAAATACCAGTTAAGGAAAGTACTTTTTTCATATTCAGCATATCCTTGCATAATATTTGTTTTATGCTAAGGAGGAATGATATGTTTGGAAGCACCAATGCAGAGCTAAATATGAAACACACAGTTTTAATACCTTTGGAAATGGCAATTATTTCCTCTAACTGTGTGGTGATCTGAATATTCAGTAATCGTGTGTGACTTTCCTTGTTGATGCCATAGGCTTGTATTCGGATGAACATATATACTTATGATTTTACCATGATAACATTGAGCTGCCACGACTTGCGGTGTTATCCTCTGGCAGAGGTGTTGTTCATCTGAAGTTTATTTGTGTTACATACATGTGTCATGTAATATACAATGTATTGTGTGCCCTGAATTATTACGCTTGTACTGCATAGATCATGATTTGGATTACCAAGGTGACAGATTCCTACAGTATGTGGGGTCACCCTCTGGTAGAGGTGTTGCAGTTGCTTTAAACTTTTTCCCTACATGATATTAATGAGCTGGCCATGCTTTTAATCTGGTGTTGTACATAAGGTCTTTTGTATACTATCAATGTGTACTGATATTTTTCTCCGGTGGCACCACTTGTATGGAGATATTTATATATTTTTGACACAAAAAATAAATACATTTGTTCACTAATTATCTAGTGACATGATTTAAAATATGATATGACCACAAAAACCAAAAAGAGAACAGCACAGAGGATATGGAGTGCACGTAAGACTGAGGGTACTGCCAATCCCTCCAGCAAGTAGTCTCAAAATAAAGATAGTCTCCAGCACTCAACTTCTATTATAGGCAATTTTATTCACATAAATGTAAGCAACGTTTTGGGGTCACAGCACCTTATTCATGCTTCATACCATGGTATGAAGCATGAATATGGGGCTGTTTCATACCATGGTATGAAGCATGAATAAGGGGCTGTGACCCCGAAACGTTGCTTACATTTATGTGAATAAAATTGCCTATAATAGAAGTTGAGTGCTGGAGACTATCTTTATTTTAAAATATGATATGAAGTGCTGAAATCTCTTTCTGTCTTGAGAGTGTATAATATTACGCTCTTACATACTGCCTTTCTAGTAATGAATTTCTTGTAATTTAAAGGGTATGCACCATTTATATTTTAAAGGGATAGTAAACCCAAATTTTTCCTTTTTTCGATTCAGATAGAGCATGCAATTTTAAGCACATTTTTATTTACTCCTATTGTCAATTTTTCTTCCTTCTCTTGGTATCTTTATTTACAAAGCAGAAATGTATGTTTAAGAGCCGGCCCATTTTTGGTTCAGAATATGGGTTGCACTTGCTTATTGGTGGCTAAATGTAACTAACCAATTAGCAAGAGCAACCGAGGTTCTTAACCAAAAATGTGCCCGTGTTCTGTTGAGAACGGCAATTCCTCGAAAACTCCAATGTGATGTCACTTCCGGTGACTCTTCTATTTTCACTATCTGTTTTTGCCTGTCCTGGGGGCGCACCGCCGATCCTCTGACATACACCCAAATTAAACCTTGGGGAATGAGGTTTACAAGGGGGACTAAGCTCTCCTTGAACCCCCCAGGTGGAGGCAAAATAGATAGTGAAGATAGGCGATTACAGTGCTCATGTGTTTGGTTGTGAATCCTGTCACTCACTGAGACACGGACCAATCAGATGTGTGGAATCACTGGAAGTGATGTCAGATTGGAGTTTTTGATGTATTGGAGTTCTCGATTGAACACCGGCTCTTAAACATACATTTCTGCTTTTCAAAGAAAGATACCATGAGAAGGAAGAAAATGTGATAATATGAGTAAATTAGAAAGTTGCTTACAATTGCATGCTCATTCTGAACCATGAAAGAAAAAAAATGGGTTTTACTATCTCTTTAACTTGATTCTTTTCTTTTCCCCATATTTTGCGTGTATGTACAGAAAGGGAGATATCCAAAAGCTTCCATTGATTTCTACCCATTTCAATATATATTGCATTGCACCCATTTGTTCCAATTGTGACATTATTTCTAGTATGAAGAAACTCATTTATCATAGGCATAAATATATTTTACTTTATGATTTCTTTCTGTGCTGATACATGCTGGTTGGAACAACAAGTTATTGAACTAAAACCAATTACAAAAATGATTTGAGCTATACGTATGTATGCTTTTAATGTTTTCTTTACTAACATGTTGCTCATGAAAGTTGAATTTTCTCTTTGTAAAAATTATTTTACAATCAGTGCATGTTTATAGTAGCAAATATATTTGCTACGAGTTCTTAATTTAGTATCTCATTAGTTTATTAAAAGAGGGAATTTCATTTTCATACCAGTCTAAATTTTGCAATACTTGCACATCACAACCTTTAGAAAGATGACCTGTAATATCATGGGAGCTGACTTTATACTATTACGAGAACAGAAAAGTCAAAATTAAACTTTCATGGTTTAGATACAGCATGTGCATTTAAATAACTTTCCATTGTACTCCTATTATCAGATTTGCATTGTTTTCTTGATATCCTAGATGGGCTCTAAGGACTTCAGGAGTGTGCACAGGACTTTAGAACTATTTGGCAAATGTGTTTGCAACAATATTTGTAGTAATTTTATACAAAGTTTAAAACACTTCTGCCAAAGGACTCCATCTATGAAGCAGTGGATCCTGCCTAAGAGTCCTATTAGACCGCTGCTTCTTAATCTGTCTAACACCTTTTAGGTGGCAGATTGAAATTATCCGGATCCGATGCAACCGGGATGATTGATAGCCCCTGCTAGCGGACGATTGGCTGCCAGTGAGCGGGGGGGGGGGGGGGGGGCAGTGCACAAGCATATTACTAGAAATGCTTGCGCAATGAAAAATGCTGTCAGCATTTAGCAATGTCAATCGGACATGAGTCGCTATAGCGAATCATGTCTGCTCGACATTTAATACATTTACCCCTTAGAGTGCTAAAGACACGTGCATGCTCCTGAGCCAACCTAGGTTTAACATTTTACAAAGGATACCAGGTAGAACAAAGAAAATTTGATAAAAGATTGCATTAAAAAGTTGAATAAAATTGCATGCGCTATCTGAATCATGAAAGTTAAATTTTGACTTTACTGTCCTTTTAATGGGTACTATTTAGTATCACTGCTATACAAGACCTGCGACATGTCTAAGCTTGATAAAAAAATAGACAGAAATAAAGAATATTTTGCTGCTTGTTCAAGAGAACAGGAGGGAAAGCTCAGTGAAATGATGATAATAAATATTACTACTTGGAGCAAAAGATAACTTGGCCCAATTTTCCATTATTTACCTTTTCTGTGTAATAACTTATGTTTCAGACTGAATAAGCAACAAAGTATCGTACAGCACTTATTTTATTTTATGGTAGATTATCATTTAGTTATTAAGGGGGAGAAAAATTCTCTGAACGGATTAACTCCTTCACAACCACTTTATACAAAAAAGTACAACAGGAAATCTCAAAGCACAAAGACCAAGTTAAAAGATATTCCCAGTTGTAATAAAAAAAAAATTCTCCAGAAACTAAGATTAAGAGCCTGTTTAAAACTGCTACGGCCAAATGTAAGAGTTTGTCTTCTAGTTATCAACGTGTCTACTTACCTGCCATCGCCGGCCCCAATACGCCCGCCTAAGCTCGCCTACCATTGCCGCCGTGGACCTAAATACGCTCTCCAAAGTTATCAATAAATCTGTCAAAAAGCTGCGTACCAAGTACGGGGCGATGAGTAGTGGACTGTGATAGTTATCACTCATCCGATCTCGCTGCTCTTCGGCTTTTTGACAGCTTTATTGACTAAGCACCCACACTAAACTACACTGTTCTACCCCCTATACCGGCGCCCCCGGAGCCCCCCGCAACTAAATAAAGTTATTAACCCCTAAACCGTGGCTCCCGGACACCGCCGCAACTATAATAAATGTATTAACCCCTAAACTGCCGCTCCCGGAGCCCACCGCACCCTACATTATACCTAGTAACCCCTATCCTGCCCCCCCTATAACGCCTATAATAAATTTATTAACCCCTATCCTGCCGATCCCGGATCCCGCCGCAACTAAATAAATTGTTTAACCCCTAAACCGCCGCTCCCGGACCCCGTCACCACCTATATTAAACTTATTAACCCCTAATCTGCCCCGCCTACACCGTCGCCACCTATAATACATTTATTAACCCCTATCCTGCCCCCCTATACCGCCGCCACTGTAATAAAATTATTAACCCCTAAACCTAAGTCACACCCTAACCCTAACACCCCCTTAACTTAAATATTAATTAAATACATCTAAAAATTATAACTCTTATTAACTAAATTAATCCTATTTAAAACTAAATACTTACCTTTAAAATAAACCCTAATATAGCTACAATATAAATAATAATTATATTGTATCTATCTTAGGATTTATTTTTATTTTACAGGCAACTTTCAATTTATTTTAACTAGGTACAATAGCTATTAAATAGTTATTAACTATTTAATAGCTACCTAGTTAAAATAAAGAGAAATTTACCTGTAAAATAAAAACTAACCTAAGTTACAATTACACCTAACACTACACTATACTTAAATAAATTATTTCTATTTAAAACTAAATACTTACCTATAAAATAAACCCTAAGATAGCTACAATGTAATTAATAATTACATTGTAGCTATTTTAGGATTTATATTTATTTTACAGGTAACCTTGTATTTATTTTAGCTAGTTAGAATAGTTATTAAATAGTTATTAACTATTTAATAACTACCTAGCTAAAAGAAATAAAAAATTACCTGTAAAGTAAATCCTAACCTAAGTTACAATTAAACCTAACACTACACTATCATTAAATTAATTAAATAAATTAGCTACAAATAACTACAATTAAATACAATTAAATAAACTAACTAAAGTACAAAAAATAAAAAAAATAAGTTACAAAAAATAAAAAAAAATAAGTTACAAACATTTCAAAAATATTACAACAATTTTAAGCTACTTACACCTAATCTAAGCCCCCTAATAAAATAACAAAGCCCCCCAAAATAAAAAATGCCCTACCCTATTCTACATTAAAAAGTTAACAGCTCTATTACCTTACCAGCCCTTAAAAGGGCCTTTTGCGGGGCATGCCCCAAATAAAACAGCTCTTTTGCCTGTAAAATAAAAATACAACCCCCCCAACATTACAACCCACCACCCACACAGCCCTACTCTAACCCAAACCCCCCTTAAATAAACCTAACACTACCCCCCTGAAGATCATCCTACCTTTAGCCGTCTTCAGCCAGCCGACCACCGATGGAACAGAAGAGGACATCCGCAGCGGCCGAATTCTTCATAAAAGTGGCGCTGAAGAAGTCTTCCATCCGATTGAAGTCATCATCCAGGCGGCGTCTTCAATCTTCATCCATCTGGAGCGGAGCCATCTTTAGACGAGCCGACGCGGAGCCATCTTCTTCTACCGACGGACTAACGACGAATGACGGTTCCTTTAAGTGACGTCATCCAAGATGGCGTCCCTCGAATTAAGGTAGGAAAAATCTGATTGGCTGATTTAATCAGCCAATCAGATTAAGCTTGCATTCTATTGGCTGTTCCGATCAGCCAATAGAATGCGAGCTCAATTTGATTGGCGGATTGAATCAGATTTTTCCTACCTTAATTCCGATTGGCTGATAGAATCCTATCAGCCAATCGGAATTCAAGGGACGCCATCTTGGATGACGTCACTTAAAGGAACCATCATTCATCGTTAGTCCGTCGGTAGAAGAGGATGGCTCTGCGTCGGCTTGTCTGAAGATGGCTCCGCTCCACTCTGGATGGATGAAGATTGAAGACGCCGCCTAGATGATGACTTCAATCGGATGGAAGACTTCTTCAGTGCCCCTTGGATGATGACTTCAATCGGATGGAAGACTTCTTCAGCGCCCCTTGGATGATGACTTCAATCAAATGGAAGACTTCTTCAGCGCCCCTTGGATGAAGACTTCGGCTGCTGCGGATGTCCTCTTCTGTTCCATCGGTGGTCGGCTGGCTGAAGACGGCTAAAGGTAGGATGATCTTCAGGGGGGTAGTGTTAGGTTTAAAAGGCCCTTTTAAGGGCTGGTAAGGTAATAGAGCTGTTAACTTCTTAATGTAGAATAGGGTAGGGCAGTTTTTTATTTTGGGGGGCTTTGTTATTTTATTAGGGGGCTTAGATTAGGTGTAAGTAGCTTAAAATTGTTGTAATATTTTTTAAATGTTTGTAACTTATTGTTTTTTATATTTTGTAACTTATTTTTTTTATTTTTTTGTACTTTAGTTAGTTTATTTAATTGTATTTAATTGTAGTTATTTGTAGCTAATTTATTTAATTAATTTAATGATAGTGTAGTGTTAGGTTTAATTGTAACTTTAGGATTTATTTTACAGGTAATTTTGTATTTCTTTTAGCTAGGTAGTTATTAAATAGTTAATAACTATTTAATAACTATTCTAATTAGCTAAAATAAATACAAAGTTACCTGTAAAATAAATATAAATCCTAAAATAGCTACAATGTAATTATTAATTACATTGTAGCTATCTTAGGGTTTATTTTATAGGTAAGTATTTAGTTTTAAATAGGAATAATTTATTTAAGTATAGTGTAGTGTTAGGTGTAATTGTAACTTAGGTTAGTTTTTATTTTACAGGTAAATTTCTCTTTATTTTAACTAGGTAGCTGTTAAATAGTTAATAACTATTTAATAGCTATTGTACCTAGTTAAAATAAATTGAAAGTTGCCTGTAAAATAAAAATAAATCCTAAGATAGCTACAATATAATTATTATTTATATTGTAGCTATATTAGGGTTTATTTTAAAGGTAAGTATTTAGTTTTAAATAGGATTAATTTAGTTAATAAGAGTTATAATATTTAGATGTATTTAATTAATATTTAAGTTAGGGGGGTGTTAGGGTTAGACTTAGGTTTAGGGGTTAATAATTTTATTATAGTGGCGGAGGTGTAGGGGGGGCAGGATAGGGGTTAATAAATGTATTATAGGTGGTGGCGGTGTAGGGGGGGCAGGATAGGGGTTAATAAATTTATTATAGTGGCGGCGGTGTAGGGGGGGCAGGATAGGGGTTAATAGGTATTATGTAGGTGGCGGCGGGGTCCGGGAGCGGCGGTTTAGGGGTTAACATATTTATTATAGTGGCGGCAGGGGTCCGGGAGCGGTGGTTTAGGGGTTAATCAGTTTATTAGAGTGGCGGTGGGCTCTGGGAGTGGCGGTTTAGGGGGTAATACATTTATTTAGTTGCAGCGGTGTAGGGGGGCAGATTAGGGGTGTTTAGACTCGAGGTACATGTTAGGGTGTTAGGTGTAGACAGCTCCCATATGAATCAATGGGTTAGGGTTAGGCCAAGGCGGCGGATTGAAAACCAGGTACGCTGGGCCGGAAAAGTGCCGAGTGTACCTGCTAGTTTTTTTATAACTAGCAAAAGTAGTCAGATTGTGCCGAACTTGAGTTCGGAACATCTGGAGTGACGTAAGAATCGATCTGTGTCGGACTGAGTCCGGCGGATCGAAGCTTACGTCACTAAATTCTACTTTTGCCGGTGTGTAGGGCTTGATAACTAAGGCGAATCAGCCTCGCCACAAATACGCTGCGGAATTACAACGTATTTGAGGTTGACGGCTTGATAACTAGAGGCCTGAGGATGCAGTTTTAAGCAACTTTCTAATTGCTACTATCAATTTTTCTTCGTTTTCTTGCTATCTTTATTTAAAAAGCAGGAATGTAAAGCTTAGGAGCCGGCCCATTTTAGATTCAGCACCCTGGATAGTACTTGCTTATTGGTGGCTACATTTAGCCACCAATAAGCAAGCATAACCCAGGTTCCTTTTTAAATAAAGATAGCAAGAGAACAAAGAAAACATGATAATAGGAGTAATTGCGGCCCTAAAGGGCTAAACCAGTAATGTACTGGCCCTTAATTTAAACAAGACTGATGAGCCAATCAGGAGTGGCATATGTGCATAGTTGCTAATCATAGCTGGTGCCAGTTCATGATCAGAAGTGCATTGCTGATCTAGAGATAACTTTAATCGTGTGCCTGACCCCTTTGCTGGAGTTAAAACATAGTTATAGGGAAGCAATAGAACATGTTTTCTCGTGCAGCTTTAACCGTGAGCTTTGTTGTGACCTGTAACTTAACAAAATAAAGAAAGAAAGGAGAGAACCTGATTAGTATTCAGTTCCTCAAAACATTGTACCACACTGTATCATATTCCCATGGATCAAAGGATAGAGAATACAATTTTAAACAAATTTCTAATTTACTTCTGTTATCTAATTTGCTCAGTTCTCTTGTCATCCTTTGTTGGAAAGTATATGTAGGTATGCTCAGAACTTGGGAGCTAGCTGCTGATTGGTGACTGCACATATATGCCTCTTGTAATTGGCTTATCGATGTGTTAAGCTGTCTCCCAGCTGTGTATTGCTGCTCCTTTAACAAAGGATGCAAATAGAATGATGCAAATATGATAATAGAAGTAAATTGGAAAGTTATTAAACATATATGTGCTATCTGAATCTTTAAAGAATAATTTTGGGTTTCATTCTCCTTTGTAATTGCTGTAGTTACCTGGTAAACTGAAGTTACTTGCAGCAAAACATAAGTGTGCACTTGAAAAAGACAGCTAGAATAAGAAGACTGTTGTGAAAAAATTAAAGTGATCTTAATTACCAACGGCTAGATTTAGAGTTTTGTCGGTAACGACCCGCGTAGCTAACGCTGGCTTTTTTCTGGCCGCACCTTTAAAATAACTCTGGTATTGAGAGTCCACAGAATGGCTGTGTTAGGCTCCAAAAAAGGAGCGTAGAGCATATTTAACGCAACTTCAACTCTCGATACCAGAGTTGCTTACGGACGCGGCCAGCCTCAAAAACGTGCTCGTGCACGATTCCCCCATAGGAAACAATGGGGCTGTTTGAGCTGAAAAAAAACCTAACACCTGCAAAAAAGCCGCGTTCAGCTCCTAACGCAGCCCCATTGTTTGCTATGGGGAAACACTTCCTACGTCTGCACCTAACACTCTAACATGTACCCCGAGTCTAAACACCCCTAGCCTTACACTTATTAACCCCTAATATGCCGCCCCCGCTATCGCTGACACCTGCATATTATTATTAACCCCTAATCTGCCGCTCCGTAAACCGCCGCTACTTACATTATCCCTATGTACCCCTAATCTGCTGTCCCTAACACCGCTGACCCCTATATTATATTTATTAACCCCTAATCTGCCGCCCACAACGTCGCCTCCACCTAACTACACTTATTAACCCCTAATCTGCCGACCGGACCGCGCCGCTATTATAATAAAGTTATTAACCCCTAATCCGCCTCACTAACCCTATAATAAATAGTATTTACCCCTAATCTGCCCTCCCTAACATCACCGACACCTAACTTCAAACATTAACCCCTAATCTGCCGACTGGAGCTCACCGCTATTCTAATAAATGTATTAACCCCTAAAGCTAAGTCTAACCCTAACACTAACACCCCCTAAGTTAAATATATATATTGAATAAATTATTCCTATTTAAAGCTAAATACTTACCTGTAAAATAAATCCTAATATAGCTACAATATAAATTATAATTATATTATAGCTATTTTAGGATTAATATTTATTTTACAGGTAACTTTGTATTTATTTTAACCAGGTACAATAGCTATTAAATAGTTAAGAACTATTTAATAGCTAAAATAGTTAAAATAATTACAAAATTACCTGTAAAATAAATCCTAACCTAAGTTACAATTAAACCTAACACTACACTATCAATAAATTAATTAAATACAATACCTACAATTACCTACAATTAAACCTAACACTACACTATCAATAAATTAATTAAATACAATACCTACAAATAACTACAATGAAATAAACTAACTAAAGTACAAAAAATAAAAAAGAACTGTTACAAAAAATAAAAAAATATTTACAAACATAAGAAAAATATTACAACAATTTTAAACTAATTACACCTACTATAAGCCCCCTAATAAAATAACAAAGCCCCCCAAAATAAAAAATGCCCTACCCTATTCTAAATTACAAAAGTTCAAAGCTCTTTTACCTTACCAGCCCTGAACAGGGCCCTTTGCGGGGCATGCCCCAAAGAATTCAGCTCTTTTGCCTGTAAAAAAAACATACACTACCCCCCCCAACATTACAACCCACCACCCACATACCCCTAATCTAACCCAAACCCCCCTTAAATAAACCTAACACTAAGCCTCTGAAGATATTCCTACCTTATCTTCACCTCACCGGGTATCACCGATCGGTCCTGGCTCCAAAATCTTCATCTAAGCCCAAGCGGGGGCTAGACATCCATCATCCGACGGCTGAAGAAGTCCAGAAGAGGCTCCAAAGTCTTCATCCTATCCGTGAAGAAGAGTAGATCCGGACCGGCAACCATCATCTTCCAAGCGGCATCTTCTATCTTCATCCGATGAGGACCGGCTCCATCTTGAAGACCTCCACCGCGGACCCATCTTCTTCCGACGATGAATTCCCGACGAATGACGGTTCCTTTAAGGGACGTCATCCAAGATGGCGTCCCTCGAATTCCGATTGGCTGATAGGATTCTATCAGCCAATCGGAATTAAGGTAGGAAAATTCTGATTGGCTGATGGAATCAGCCAATCAGAATCAAGTTCAATCCGATTGGCTGATTCAATCAGTCAATCAGATTAAGCTTGCATTCTATTGGCTGTTCCGATCAGCCAATAGAATGCCAGCTCAATCTGATTGGCTGATCGGATCAGCCAATCGGATTGAACTTGATTCTGATTGGCTGATTCCATCAGCCAATCAGAATTTTCCTACCTTAATTCTGATTGGCTGATAGAATCCTATCAGCCAATCGGAATTCGAGGGACGCCATCTTGGATGACGTCCCTTAAAGGAACCGTCATTCGTCGGGAATTCATCGTCGGAAGAAGATGGGTCCGCGGTGGAGGTCTTCAAGATGGAGCCGGTCCTCATCGGATGAAGATAGAAGATGCCGCTTGGAAGATGATGGTTGCCGGTCCGGATCTACTCTTCTTCACGGATAGGATGAAGACTTTGGAGCCTCTTCTGGACTTCTTCAGCCGTCGGATGATGGATGTCTAGCCCCCGCTTGGGCTTAGATGAAGATTTTGGAGCCAGGACCGATCGGTGATACCCGGTGAGGTGAAGATAAGGTAGGAATATCTTCAGAGGCTTAGTGTTAGGTTTATTTAAGGGGGGTTTGGGTTAGATTAGGGGTATGTGGGTGGTGGGTTGTAATGTTGGGGGGGGGTAGTGTATGTTTTTTTTTACAGGCAAAAGAGCTGAATTCTTTGGGGCATGCCCCGCAAAGGGCCCTGTTCAGGGCTGGTAAGGTAAAAGAGCTTTGAACTTTTGTAATTTAGAATAGGGTAGGGCATTTTTTATTTTGGGGGGCTTTGTTATTTTATTAGGGGGCTTAGAGTAGGTGTAATTAGTTTAAAATTGTTGTAATATTTTTCTTATGTTTGTAAATATTTTTTTATTTTTTGTAACTTAGTTAGTTTATTTCATTGTAGTTATTTGTAGGTATTGTATTTAATTAATTTATTGATAGTGTAGTGTTAGATTTAATTGTAACTTAGGTTAGGATTTATTTTACAGGTAATTTTGTAATTATTTTAACTATTTTAGCTATTAAATAGTTCTTAACTATTTAATAGCTATTGTACCTGGTTAAAATAAATACAAAGTTACCTGTAAAATAAATATTAATCCTAAAATAGCTACAATATAATTATAATTTATATTGTAGCTATATTAGGATTTATTTTACAGGTAAGTATTTAGCTTTAAATAGGAATAATTTATTTAATAAGAGTTAATTAATTTGTTAGATTTAAATTATATTTAACTTAGGGGGTGTTAGTGTTAGGGTTAGACTTAGCTTTAGGGGTTAATACATTTTTTAGAATAGCGGCGAGATTCGGTCGGCAGATTAGGGGTTAATAATTGAAGTTAGGTGTCGGCGATGTTAGGGAGGGCAGATTAGGGGTTAATAAATATAATATAGGGGTCGGCGGTGTTAGGGGCAGCAGATTAGGGGTACATAGCTATAATGTAGCTGGCGGCGGCGTGCGGACGGCAGATTAGGGGTTAATAAGTGTAGGTAGCTGGTGGCGACGTTGTGGGGGGCAGATTAGGGGTTAATAAATATAATATAGGGGTCAGCGGTGTAAGGGGCAGCAGATTAGGGGTACATAAGGATAACGTAGGTGGCGGTCGGCAGATTAGGGGTTAAAAAAATGTAATCGAGTGTCGGCGATGTGGGGGGGGCCTCGGTTTAGGGGTACATAGGTAGTTTATGGGTGTTAGTGTACTTTAGGGCACAGTAGTTAAGAGCGTTATGAACCGGTGTTAGCCCAGAAAGCTCTTAACTACTGACTTTTTTCTGCGGCTGGAGTTTTGTCGTTAGATTTCTAACGCTCACTTCAGCCACGACTCTAAATACCGGAGTTAGAAAGATCCCATTGAAAAGATAGGATACGCAATTGACGTAAGGGGATCTGCGGTATGGAAAAGTCGCGGCTGAAAAGTGAGCGTTAGACCCTTTTTTGACTGACTCCAAATACCGGCGGTAGCCTAAAACCAGCGTTAGGAGCCTCTAACGCTGGTTTTCACGGCTACCGCCAAACTCCAAATCTAGGCCCAAGTTGCTATATCCAAATTAGAACAAAGGGTTAAAAACAGCTCTATAAAATTGCTCTAAAACATTCAATGGTCAATAATTCGCACATATAATATCCAATAAAAGATATGGTTTAAGAATCTAAAAACAGATCACTATTAGAAAGTTGTATTTTATTTCATATATTGTTAAAATAATTTAACCCTTTAAGGACACAGCTTTCAGTTTGCTCAATTGTTTTATGACGGAAAAATTCTGTCATATGTCCTTAAGAGGTTAAAGCATTCAATTTATTCAATCAATACCACCGGTGATAATAAAATGAAACACAAATTAATATTTAGATGAATTATGATCAGTCTGTTGCTCATAAACATTACTCCTAAAAGTTAAAACAAGTCTTTCAAACACTGCTCTGCGCAGCAACACTGGAAAACTGCCCCACATTTTGTTTATAATAATATGTCAGTTGAAGATTATAGGCTAGATTACAAGTGGAGCACAAATTTATCGCATGCCCGCAAACGGATAACAATTTGCACTTATAAAATTAACCAGAGATCAGATCTCTGGTTAATTTTATAAATCTCCACAAAATGCCCCTAAATTTAAGTGTGCTATATTAACTTAAACAAATATTTCAGCTAGATTACGAGTTTTGAACGCTATGAGGAAATTAACAAACGCAAGAAAAGTTGCGTTATTTAATCCCCTATAGCGCAGCCATTACAAGTTTTTCAACTGCGTGAGATATGGGGTTTTTAAGCTCCATACCGCACACAAAACAAGTGCTGTTTTGACATGCTTGTGCACGCTTTCCCTATAGACATCAATGGGGAGACGGTGTCTGAAAAAAGTCTAACACCTGCGATTGCGGAAAGAAAAGCTCCGTAACGCAGCCCCATTGAAGTCTATGGGGAAAAGAAAAGTTATGTTTAGACGTAGTGTTTAAGTTAGGGTGTTAGGTTTAAACACCCCTAATCTGCAGCCCCTGACATCGCCGCCACCTACCTACAGTTATTAACCCCTAATCTGCCGCTCCCAATATTGCCACCATCTAAATAAAGTTATTAACCCCTAATCTGCTGCTCCTGATATCGCTGCTACTATATTAAAGTTATTAACCCCTATTCCGCCGCTCCCCGACATCGCCGCAACTAAATAAAGTTATTAACCCCTAAACCACTGGTCTCCCACATCACTACCACTAAATAAACCTATTAACCCCTAAGCCGCCAGCCCCCCACATCAGAACAACCCAAATTAAACTATTAAACCCTACACCAACCCCTAAACCTAACCTTAAACCTATCCCTAACACCCCCTAACTTTAACATAATTAAAATAGATCAAAATTACATTTACAATTATTAACTAAATAATACCTATTTAAAACTAAATACATACTTACCTGTAAAATAAAACCTAAGCTAGCTACAAAATGACTAATAGTTATATTGTAGCTAGCTTATTATTATTATTATTATTATTATCAGGTATTTATAAAGCGCCAGCAGATTACATAGCGCTATACAAGAAATAATGGAACATTACAGGGATGCATTAAATACACAAACTAACAAGTACAATATTGGGGTACATTACAGTTGTAGGTGCAATAATTGAGTTATACAAAAAGAGAGGAATGCCCTGCCCTTGAGCACAATTAGTAGTAGTTCACTTTAAATACAAAGTGGCCTACAGGTAGAGAGTCTCTCAAGCTTACAATCTAAAGGAGAGGTAATGGAGGCAGAAGGTGAGGGAGAAGGGAAATATGTCTGATATACAGGGAGTGCAAAATTATTAGGCAAATGAGTATTTTGACCACATCATCCTCTTTATGCATGTTGTCTTACTCCAAGCTGTATAGGCTCGAAAGCCTACTACCAATTAAGCATATTAGGTGATGTGCATCTCTGTAATGAGAAGGGGTGTGGTCTAATGACATCAACACCCTATATCAGGTGTGCATAATTATTAGGCAACTTCCTTTCCTTTGGCAAAATGGGTCAAAAGAAGGACTTGACAGGCTCAGAAAAGTCAAAAATAGTGAGATATCTTGCAGAGGGATGCAGCACTCTTAAAATTGCAAAGCTTCTGAAGCGTGATCATCGAACAATCAAGCGTTTCATTCAAAATAGTCAACAGGGTCGCAAGAAGCGTGTGGAAAAACCAAGGCGCAAAATAACTGCCCATGAACTGAGAAAAGTCAAGCTTGCAGCTGCCAAGATGCCACTTGCCACCAGTTTGGCCATATTTCAGAACTGCAACATCACTGGAGTGCCCAAAAGCACAAGGTGTGCAATACTCAGAGACATGGCCAAGGTAAGAAAGGCTGAAAGACGACCACCACTGATCAAGACACACAAGCTGAAACGTCAAGACTGGGCCAAGAAATATCTCAAGACTGATTTTTCTAAGGTTTTATGGACTGATGAAATGAGAGTGAGTCTTGATGGGCCAGATGGATGGGCCCGTGGCTGGATTGGTAAAGGGCAGAGAGCTCCAGTCCGACTCAGACGCCAGCAAGGTGGAGGTGGAGTACTGGTTTGGGCTGGTATCATCAAAGATGAGCTTGTGGGTCCTTTTCGGGTTGAGGATGGAGTCAAGCTCAACTCCCAGTCCTACTGCCAGTTTCTGGAAGACACCTTCTTCAAGCAGTGGTACAGGAAGAAGTTTGCATCCTTCAAGAAAAACATGATTTTCATGCAGGACAATGCTCCATCACACGCATCCAAGTACTCCACAGCGTGGCTGGCAAGAAAGGGTATAAAAGAAGAAAATCTAATGACATGGCCTCCTTGTTCACCTGATCTGAACCCCATTGAGAACCTGTGGTCCATCATCAAATGTGAGATTTACAAGGAGGGAAAACAGTACACCTCTCTGAACAGTGTCTGGGAGGCTGTGGTTGCTGCTGCACGCAATGTTGATGGTGAACAGATCAAAACACTGACAGAATCCATGGATGGCAGGCTTTTGAGTGTCCTTGCAAAGAAAGGTGGCTATATTGGTCACTGATTTGTTTTTGTTTTGTTTTTGAATGTCAGAAATGTATATTTGTGAATGTTGAGATGTTATATTGGTTTCACTGGTAAAAATAAATAATTGAAATGGGTATATATTTGTTTTTTGTTAAGTTGCCTAATAATTATGCACAGTAATAGTCACCTGCACACACAGATATCCCCATAAAATAGCTATAACTAAAAACAAACTAAAAACTACTTCCAAAACTATTCAGCTTTGATATTAATGAGTTTTTTGGGTTCATTGAGAACATGGTTGTTGTTCAATAATAAAATTAATCCTCAAAAATACAACTTGCCTAATAATTCTGCACTCCCTGTATGGCAGTGTAAACTGAGAGTGAGTGAAAAGTGTGGTGAGTAAATGAGGGTTGGAAAAGTGTAACAGAATATGATAAAGTGTCAGTTCAGAGGCTGTGAGTGTGATGTATCGTTTCTATCCTTGATCATTAGTGACAGCTGCACCTAATTGCTGTTAGGTGTTTATATATTAAGGTAAACACCAGGGTGGGAGGTGGAGGGAGGATTGGTGGGCTAGTACGTGCATAGAGCCTGTAGGATTGCTTGTTTCTGTGAGGTCTTCAAATGTTTGTTTGCAGAAAGGCTGTGGGATCTTTAAATGTATGTTTGCAGAGAGCCTGTAGGATTGCTTGTTGCTGCGAGGTCTGAGTGAGAAAAAGAGTTTTAAAGGTAAAACTTCCTGTTGATAAAGGGTAGGTGTATGGGGGGAGGTGTAGCTTGGAGAGAGGGGAGAGGGGAATGTTAAAACCAATTCCAAATTAGCCCAACAGATATAAAAATAAAATACACTCATTGTCTTGATTGGAGATAGATGAATTACCTTCAAATGTTTGTTTACAGAAAGGCTGTGGGATCTTTAAACTAGGTAGACTAGTTAGTAAATAGTTATTAACTATTCACTAACTACCTAGTTAAAATAAATACAAACTTACCTGTGAAATAAAACCTAATCTACTTTACACTAAAACCTAACATTATAAAAAAAAAAACACTAAAATCACAAAAAAAAACTACCATTACAAAAAATAAAAAAAATCTTCAATTACAAAAAAACGAAATAATCCAAAAAAATAAAAATTATTCCTATTCTAATGCCCTTTAAAAAAAAAAAAACACCCCAAAATAAAAAAGCCTCATCTAGAATAAACTACCAAGGGCCTTTAAAAGAGCCTTTTGTAGGGCATTGTCCTATGTTAAACAGCTCTTTTGCTTCCGAAAAACAAACACCCCCTAACAGTATACAAACCCCACCTACCAAGGGCCCTTAAAAGGGCCTTTTGGGGGACCCTTAATACCCATTAAAAAAAAACACCCCAAAATAAAAAACCTAATCTAGAATAAACTACCAATGGTCCTTTAAAAGGGCCTTTTGTAGGGCAATGCCCTAAAGATATCAGCTCTTTTTGTGAAAAAAATACAAATACCCATTAAAATTCAAACCCCCATAAAAAAACAAAACTATCTATAAAACCTAAGATACCCATTGCCCTGAAAAGGACATTTGGAAGGGCATTTAGCTCTTTTACATGCCCAAACCCTAAACTAAAAAAAAAAATACCCAAAAAAACCTTCCACTAACCCCCGATGATCCATTTACAATCTTCATCCCGGAGGAGAAATCCTCATCCAATCGGCGAGAAGTCTTCATCCAGGTGGCCTCTTCAATCTTCATCCAGGCGGCATCTTCTATCTTGATCCCGGCGGCGCGGAGCGGGTCCATCCTGAAGACATCCGGCACGGAGCATCCTCTTCATACAGTCGCTGCCATACACTGAATCTTCAATGCAAGATACGCGATCCAAGATGGCGTCCCTTGCATTCCTATTGGCTGAAAAAATTGAATCAGCCAATAGGAATTAGAGCTGCAAAAATCCTATTGGCTGTTCAAATCAGCCAATAGGATTTAAGCAGCTCTCATTCTATTGGATGAATCATTATCCAATAAAATGAGAGCTGCTTACATTTTTTGTGTAGTTTAGTTTATTTTAATTGGTAGTTAGTTTAACAGTTATATTAGTTTAATTGTTAGTTTAAACTTAGTTTTTTTTAATTTGACAGTCCAGTTTTAATTTAATTTAAGATAGGGAAATTGTAATTTTAATATAAAGTTAGGGAGGCGTTAGGTTTAGGGGTTACTAGTTTAAATTAGTTTATTGTAATGAGGGGGGCTTTCGGTTTAGGGGATAAGCGTGTAAACTTTAGTTACAAAAAAAGTTTTCTAACACCTGAATTCAAATTCAAGGCTACTAGATATCCATTAGAAAACTCAAATAGTTGTTTACTTAATTACTTTTTTACCACTTAAAGGGACATTAAACTGCTCTACAGTAGCAGTTTTACTACTCACCATTCTATTGTTTTTCCTCCTGTGCCTGCAGATCTCTTTAACGCTGTTCTCTTTTTTAACTGTTTACTAGTTCAGTTTAGAGAAGCTTCACCCTTGACGCTGCCATCTTGGAGCTTCAGTAATACAGGACGCACTCACAGATCAGTAACATTATTGTCTTTTTGACTAGCTATAAAGTGCACACAGTTCAGAACAAGTACATTTTTGCAGTGGCTGCATTGCTATATATTATTCCTGAGGCAATTTTAATATTTGTATTTTTCATTCCCCTGGTACCTTGATTGCGGCTGGATGTTCTGCAACAATCTGCACTAAAAGAAGGATGTAAAAAGGGTGCAAACTTGATTCCAGGGGGTATATTTAACAATATGCCAGCGGCAGTGGCGTATTTAGGTTTTGTGCTGCCCTAGGCACTCAAAAATCTGCTGTCCCCCCCCAAAAAAAAAGGTTTTAGGCTTTTCTTCTCCTTAATATATTTTTAGGTCCGTGTGTAACATTTTCTTTTTTTTTTCATAACAATTCAAAAGAAAATGGGCTAGCAAAACACTTGCATACAGGTGGGTTGAATTGCATGCATCTCATACAATTTTCTTCCTGAGAAAAGGGAAAGAAAAGAAGGGGAGGGAAGGAAAGGGAGGGAAAGGAAAGAAGGAAGGGAGGGAGAAGAGAGAGAGAGAGAGAAGAAAAAAGTGGGGTGGGAGAGGAGAAAAGGGGAGGGAAAGAAGGGAGGGAAAGAAAAAAAGGGAGGGAGTTGAGGGAGGAAGGGAGTTGAGGAAGGGAGGGAGAACGGGAAAGCAGAGAGAGAAGAGGAAGGGAGGGAAAGAAAAATACACTTTGAAAGAATCGCTGCCCTTCACATGCAACAACATACAGTAATTACCATCATTCAAGTAATTAAACTTTCTAAGTGTCCATTTACTATTTACTCCGTGGGTTCATGAATGCAGAGAAAGCGAGCTATTAGTAGCTAACATATATTAGCGCTGAGAGTTTATGATTAGAATCACAAGCTGATCTAAGCAGTGCACAGACGCATCCAGTCTGTTAGTTACTAAGACCTGCAATAAGCACTGCGCTCACAGACCCACCAAAGAAGACAAGGGGAGGCAGCATATCGGCACAAGGTCTTCTCCTCCAGCCTCACCTTGTAAGCATATCCCCGGGCAAGTTTCTCACCAAGAAAGCTTCCAATGTAAAAATGCAGGTGGCTCTAAATAAAGCAATGCTTTAAAGGAGCACTGCCTGTGAAGAGCGACCTTAATCAGCGCATGTGCCTTGTCTTCTCTGTAAAAGCCTGCACTTTATTGCTCACTGTACTGTGTGCTGGCTTTTAGAGAGAGGAAAGAGCAGATGAGCTGCAGCTCCCAAATCTGCTGCCCTAGGCACCGGCCTTGTTGGCCTAGGCCATAATACGCCCCCGGCGAGCGTACATGATATGAAGTAGCGTATCATGTCCGCTGCACATCAATAAATGCCGACAGTATACATTTATAATTGCACCAGCAGTTCTTGTGAACTGCTGGTGCAATGCACCCCCTGCAGATTCGTGACCAATCGGCCGCTAGCAGGGGGTGTCAATCAACCAGATTGTATTCGATCGGGTTGATTTCTGTCCGCCGCCTCAGAGCAGGCGAACAAGGTATGAAGCAGTGGTTCATACGGAGCTTGATAAATTGACCCCCAGCTCTCAATCAAAGGTAAATCTCTCATTACCTTATAATTATATAACTGTGTAAGAAAATGCCAAAATGTTAAGCTTCCACTATCTATTGTAAAAGCTAAACCAAAATGTAAGCTACATCTGTCAAAAAGCTGGTAAATTAATCTCTCAATGCACACTTAGGGTTCCCACCTTAGCCATGTTTTCCTGGACACTTATAAGTTACACATGCTGCAGGGTGTGCAGGGAGGAACATGAATGGTGCAAATAAATAGTACTGTCCAGAAACACAATACATGTTCCTCCCTGCACACCCTGCAGCATGTGTAACTCATAAATGTCCAGGAAAACAAGGCTGAGGTGGCAACCCTATGCACACTGCTTTGTCACAGGGTGCAAGAATACACAAAGATGGCGGCACCCATTATTAAATTGTAGAGTTTCACCAAGCAGCACCTAAAATGGGTTAAAAAAGAAAACTGCTTTAAGATGACCTAGTTGTACTCAGCAGTTTAATGTCCTTTTAAACTAAATCAAGTCTTTCCTATTCTAAAACTAACCTCTTGACTTCTTCAAAGCCCATTTTAGCCCTTTATATGATTTGTACGCATTGCTCTATTCAAATAGTAAAATTACTATTGTTTTCTGAATAAGAACATAATTAAAATAAGAAAACATTTAAATTAAAAGAAAAATACTAGAATGTTCAATTTTCACTGCAACTTGGTGTTTTTAATTTGTAAAATAAAAGATAATATAAAATGGTTAATTGTACAAATGCCATGAATTACTACTTAGTGAAACAAAAACCTGCTTTCTAGCACATTTGGCAGTCATTACCAATACTGAATCAATTAGCTGCCATGTTTGAATTTGGAACGTAATCCTTTAGAAATTTTGAGAGAATATGGATTTTGTTTAAAGGGACATTCAAGTCAAAATTAAGCTTTAATGATTCAGATAGAACTTGCAATTTTAAACAACTTTCCAATTTACTTCCATTAACAAAATGTGCACAGTCTTTTTATATTTACACTTTTTGAGTCACCAGCTCTTACTGAGCATGTGCAAGAAATCACAGAATATACGTACATGCATTTGTGATTGACTAATGGCTGTCACATGATACAGGAGGATAACTGATATTTGTCAGAATAAAATCAACTGCTTATTTGAAGTTCAGAGTAAGGGGTAGATTTAACAAGCAGTGGATACTGCTTTCTACGCCCATTGTTTTCTATGGAAGTTAAGTTTTTGGTGGCCCACTGAAATCATCCCGATTTGATCGGATGATTGACACCCTATGCTAGCGGCCTGGCCGCGAGTGTGCAGGGGGTGGGATTTCACAAGCATTTACCAAGAAATGCTTGTGCAATGTTAAATGCCGACAGCGTATGCTGTCAGCATTTAGCGATGTTGAACGGACATGATTCGCTGTAGCGAATCATGTCTACTTGATATTTATTAAATTGACCCCTAAGTGATATTGCATTTTCTTTTTATCATGTATTTGATGATTATGTCAATCTGCTGTATTTACTGGTCTTTTAACAAACAGTAAGTATATTGGGGCCGATTTATCAAGTGCCGTAGGGAGCTTGATGCTCCTGTTTCCGCACAAGCCTTTAGGCTCGCTGGAAACGGAAGTTATGAAGCAGCAGTCTAAAGACCGCTGCTCCATAACTTGTCTACCTGCTCTGAGGCTGCGGACAGAAATCAACCAAATCGAATACAATCAGGTTAATTGACACCCCCTGCTAGCGATTCGCCGCAAATCTGCAGGGGGCACCATTGCACCAGCAGTTCACAAGAACTGCTGGTGCAATGATAAATGCCGACAGTGTATGCTGTTGGCATTTATCGATGTGCAGCGAACATGATACGCTACATCGTATCATGTCCGCTTGCACCATGATAAATCTACCCCATTATATCATTATAGTGAAAATGTTTGCATATCGCTATTGCGTTTTCATATTATCTACAGTTTTGAGGATCTAAAGCTTAACATATGTTTCCAGTGACAGCTGTTGCTTTACACTGCATGTCCACGTGTCTGTGTACATACGGAATGCTTCTTTGGTGACTTCCAGGTCAAGCATGCTCACTTGACTAGTCAAAACAAAGTATTTTGTCATGTGCAGCCCCCACAGTGTCAGCTGAAGTTCTAGAAATGATCTTAAAATTCTACAAGGACTGACTAGCATTTTGATGATACATAACGGAAAGAAAGGGCGCGACTTTTAGAATGAAACAAATACTGAATATGCAAATACAATATGTTGCCAGAGTGTCTGCATATAGGCGAGTCTATGGAAAATATAAAGATATATGTAGTGGTATAAAGTATATATATATATGTAGTGGTATAAAGTATATATATATATGTAGTGGTATAAAGTATATATATATATGTAGTGGTATAAAGTATATATATATATGTAGTGGTATAAAGTATATATATATATGTAGTGGTATAAAGTATATATATATATATATATATATATATATATATATATATATATATATATATATATATATATATATATATATAATATACTTTAAATAAACATGTTTTTAATTTTTGTTGTGTTTTCAAATTTTTAAGATTGATGTAGCCACCAATTATCAAGCACTACCCAGAGTACTGAACTAAAAATGAGCCGGCTCCTAAGGTTTCATTCCTGCTTTTCAAATAAAGATAGCAAGAGAACGAAGAAATTTTGATAATAGGAGATCTTTAGAAAGTTGCTTAAAACTGCATGCTGTATCTGAATCATGAAAGAAACAATTTGGGTTTAGTATCCCTTTAAACCCTCAGTGCACATGGTGATGATGCTTTGAACATTTTGCAAGCAAGAGAAAAGACTTGCAACCCACAGACCATTTCACCTGCGATTTTGATTGCAATGGAGATGCCTTTATAACATAGCACTATTGCGACGATCCTTTGATCATTGTGGCCCTTCGAGAGATACAGCAATATTTAGCTTTCTAGAATCTGATGAGGGATCATGCAGTGCTGGAGGGTTAATTACTGTGTATTTTATACAAATTGTATTGCACTTTGTATTTTTCTATCTGAAATAAGCCTGGTAGTTTCAGAGAGTGGAAGGGACAGGAGAGTTCCCTGGGTGGGTCTGAAGCTCTTTGACAACTCACATTATATTCTCTAAGCATTTTAAACCTACAGGACTCACTGATTTATCTTGCGGGCTAAGGTATATGCAGGTGAAGTTTGTTCTATGTTCACAATAAACTAATTTAACTGACAGAAGAGTAATGTTACTAAACTAATAGTGAAAACATTTCAGTTTTATTTGTATTTGCTGGAAACTGAGAATTGATATCAGTGTCTGTGCACCCCTGTTAACCTCACTCTTGCCTGTGAGATTTTGTATCACTGATAACCCCAATACTTTCTATAGAAGGCAGCTCTTATCACTGTCGTGAGTTAAAGGAATTTTGTAGGTGTTGTAGGTAAAATATACATATGCACTGTAAACTACAATAAAATAAAAGCTAATTTAAATGAAATATCTTAAAAATAATGAAAGCCATAAACTTTGCAACACCAAACTAGGACAGACAAGTTCCACTAAACTAAGCAATCACTGAGTAACACTTATTGGCATGCACTTCAGCATCCTTCGCGGAGTTAAAGAAATTCAATTTTAAAAGGCACCTTTTAATTACAAGATATTTTTGTTGCCTTGTTATAGAATAACCAAGTCTAAATATATTTAAAACAAATTAACATATTGTTTGCTGCATTTGTTTTTCAATAGCCAAACTCCTGCCACCACTTGCCTTATTTGAAGGAACCAATCTGGACTTGCATTATGCAGAGAACAAGGCTACTCACAATCATTAAGTTAGTATAAAGTGAATTAATTTTTCATTCAGACACATATTTTGGTCTAGGCCAACTAGACTTGTACCTAGTGCTGCACAATTTATAAGGTAAGGGGAAGTAATATGGCATAATACTTTCCAACCCTCATGCTTTGTAACTGATTATTTATCAAGTTGATTACAAATGAATGATCCCTGGTCATCTGGTAAAGGTGCATGACCCCTCCATGTACCAATGGTCTACTGTTGTGAGAAATATGTTAGTCAAGTATGAGACAAAATTGTTGGGTTTGACAGGACAGTGCCTAGGGCAGCACAAAAATGAAATACACCACTGTTTTAACCCTTTGCTTTATAGACTTGTACCTCACAATGCTTCTCTTTGAAAGTCACAGAGGTTGCTGAATGAAGCAGACTGAGCTTCTCAGAGACTCAGCTCGCCAAACTCCAAATACAGCATCTCACAGGAGAACCAATCAACTCCAAATGAAAGATCAAAACATTTTGTTTAAAACAATTGTAAACAAGCCCAAGATATTATTAATGTTCAACAAACAATTAACAATGAATGGGGCGTGTTTCTCAGCCGAAATCATTGTCTCAATAAGCATCTTAGCATCAGTGGCGACTCTATAGGGGTGCTGAAGGGTGCTATGCACCTCCAAATGCACGTGTAACACTTCAGCGCAGCGAAGGGGTAAGTAGCACAGCGATGGCCGCAATTTTAATATGATTATGATTATTCACTAACGTTTTTTTTCTAACACCCCACTCTCACCAACTTTATCTCCAAAATACTGCCTAGTGCAGTAATTTTATAAAAAAAATAAAGATATCTTTAATAACTTTATTTTTTAATAAAATACGCTAAACTGTATTTTGGGGCCATTTGGGGAAGATTTATAAAATTAACCAACTGATTAATTATCACGTGCCCACTAACGGGCAAATTCGCCCATTTGGGGGCACGATAATTAAGCACTCCACTTGTAATCTAGCCCTAAGAATTTTGTCTGTTTGTGCTTTGTGTCCTGTAGTTATGAGTTGAGGTCACCATTGGATTCATAGGGGCCGAATTACTAAATGTCGGATGAACATAATCATGTCCGCCCAACATTGCTAAATGCCGACAGCATACACTGTCGGCATTTAACATTGCACAAGCATTCCTAGTTAAATGCTTGTGCAATGCTGCCCCCTGCAGATTCACGGCCAATCGGCCGCTAGCAGGGGGTGTCAATCATCCTGATCGTATCCGATGGAGATAATTGCTATCTGCTGCCTCAGAAGTGGCGGATGAGTTAAGGAGCAGTGGTATAACGACCGCTGCGTCTTAACGCTTGTTTCCAGCGATCTGATAACTACGCGGGGTAGAGTGCAACATCCTCTGCTTGTTAAATCTACCCCTTAGAGTTGAAAGACTGCTATAAAAATTGACTTTGGTGACAGTTGTAAAACTGTAATATTATTGCAAAACATAATTTTTTGTCGAGTTGTCATTCACAGCAAGCATTTTAACTGTCATGATCACATTAGACAAGTTTCATTTGATAATAACTGGAATTAGAAGGAAATACTTCACAGCCCAGCTGTATAAACTAGAAAAAAAGGGAAAGAAATAAAATATATTTTATGTTTTTAGAGCTGTACTCAGCGTTTAAATATTTGAATTATACAATTGTATAAATACAGACTGTTATTTCAGCTTCTTGCTAGCACATTTGCAAATATACAAGTTGCAATAACAACTTAATTTAATTTGATTATATTTCTAAGTACAGCAAATAAGTACTCGTAGTAAAATGTGTCTGAGCATATAATCCAGAAAATTAGCATGTACACCAGAGGGTAAAGAAGAAAATGTGACCAAATATTTATCTAGTGGCATTTACATTCAAAGTACAAATTTGTAAAACAGGAAATTGGAATTTTAGTTTGACTATTCACTGAAATACAAATGCTGATTTACTTAAATACCTTCTAAATTACTTCCACATATTTTGTGAAGGGAACTGTGGCACATTATTATTTTCATTCTAATAAATCTTCAATGATATGATTCGGTTCTATACCTTTATACCTTTTTTTTAAGGGATATTAAACTCAAATTTTTTCTTACTTCATTGAGAGCCAGCTAACAAGTGGCGTGCTAACAGTTATGCAGGAGCGATATCAGGTATATTGCGGCTGTATGTGAACGTCAGAGGTAGCGTGCGTTTAACAAGTTGAAAGTAAAGCGCAATTGAATTTAAAGGGACATTAAACCCAAACATTTTCTTTCATGATTCAGATAGAAAATAACATTTTAAACAACATTCCTATTTACTTCTATTATCTAATTTGCTTCATTCTTTAGATATCTTTTGTTAAAGAAATAGCAATACACATGGGTGAGCCGATCACATGAGGCATCTATGTGCAGCCACCAATCAGAAGCTACTGAGCCAATCTAGATATGCTTTTCAGGAAAGAATATCAAGAGAATGAAGCAAATTAGATAATTGAAGTAAATTAGAAAGTTGTTTAAAATGGTATTCTCCATCTGAATCATGAAAGAAAAAATTTGGCTTTAATGTTTAATGTGATTGACCTCAGAACTCTGGTTAACTGTTATGCTGAACTAAAAACTTTATGTTGGATACTTATAGCTTTAAATTTGATATTTTCAATCATGATATGCAAAATTTGATACTTTTGTCATCTTATAGCAGTGTAGTGTTTCTTTAAAGGGAAATTAAACATTAAATAAAGGCAATATAGAATGATATATTCAAAGCAAAAGATTTGCATAATATGCAAAGGTATTTATTTTTGTGCATTTTTTTTAAATATGTGTAACGTTGTAATGTCCATAAAACAATGGGCACCACCATGATGTAAGCTTCTCTTCTGAAGCCAATCAAGCAGAGCTATAAATGAGTCACTAGAGTGTACAAGCAATCACTGTGTGGAATATACTAGTGTTAGCTCTGGAAGCTGCACTTCCACTTATAAAAACGCACTCAATTTACAAAGAAAAAAAGAACACAATATACAAAGAAAGAATATTGCAAATATTCTTTTACTTCTAAAAAATTTTTATTGTACAATCTTAAGGTGCAAATGTCCCTTTAAAGTCTAAGTTGTGGTCAAATCAGTGTTGTCCTGCGGGAAATCTGTGGGAAATTTTATTTCATATTTGTCTTATATTTCTCACAACTGGTGTCAAAAAGCAGATGGAGACCACAACTATTGATTTGTAATCAGTAAATGTTTGAAAAGCATAACATTTCGCCAGAGATCTACTCTTCAAAATGTTCTGCCCTCCCAATCTTGCTGCTCTCGGCTTAGGCCTAGATAGCCAGGCCAGAATACTTATCTGAGTCAAACAAATAGCATGAGGGTTAAAACTACCATTACTTCCATTCCCACCTATAAATATACTAAATAACTACAAGAGACACAGAGCTTGGAAGAAAGACAATGAACATGGTCACGTTTATTAAGCTAGGCAAATGTAAAATATATTTATAAACTTTTGTTAAATTAGAAAATGGGGTGGCGGCAACTGAGCTCCCTAACACTACATCCCCAAGCACACAGAGGTCAGCAACTGGAGCAGGTAAAGACAAAGCGACTGCTGAGCTCTACCGTTTAAGCATTCTGTGATAACCCGTTAGGGATTTATCAAGCTCATAGGAAGAGGAGCAACAAGCTCTGACTTGTAGCATCATGCCCTATCCATTACCTCGGCCATACCCATATAGACTCACACATTGAACTGAGTTGTACTAAAACTCCAGACCATAAGGGCCCAATCAGTACAAGACATCACAATATGCACCTCCTAGGGGAGCCAAAAAATTATAGCTTTGGGCTTATAAAACCAAATCACCTACCGAAGCCCTATAGCAGCCAACAAAAACTCAGTGCCGGCTCCAGCTCTACCTGCAAGAAAAACACACAAAAGTGGGAGGGAAGGAAACATATCCACCCAGCAATCCAGAGGCCAAAGAGGAAAAGTGGAAAGAACCTTAAATAAGATAAGCTAAAATCCCACCCCAAGATTGGGAACAAAGGCCTCTAGTTATCAAGCCGTCAACCTCAAATACGCTGGAATTCCGCAGGGTATTTGTGGCGAGGCTGATTCGCCTAAGTTATCAAGCCCTTTACACTGGCAAAAGTAGAATTTTGTGATGTAAGCTTCGAACCGCAGGACTCAGTCCGACACAGATCGATTCTTACATCACTCCAGATGTTCCGCACACAAGTTCGGCACAATCTGACTACTTTTGCTAGTTATCAAAAAACTAGCAGGTACGCTCGGCACTTTTCCGGCCCAGCGTACCTGGTTTTCAAACGGCCGCCCTGGAGGCGGCGGATCCCATAGGAATCAATGGGAGTCTGACCATAGCTAAAGTTCATGTTCGCTGCTGCCCGACATCCCATTGATTCCTATGGGAGATGTCTGCACCTAACACCCTAACATGTACCTCGAGTCTAAACACCCCTAATCTGCCCCCCCCTACACCGCCGCAACTAAATAAATGTATTACCCCCTAAACCGCCGCTCCCGGAGCCCACCGCAAGCTACATTATACATATTAACCCCTAATCTGTCCCCCCCTACACCGCCGCAACTAAATAAAGTTATTAACCCCTAAACCGCCACTTCCGGACCCCGCCGCCACCAATATTAAACTTATTAACCCCTAATCTGCCCCCCTACACCGTCGCCACCTATAATACATTTATTAACCCCTATCCTGCCCCTCCTATACCGCCGCAACTATAATAAAATTAATAACCCCTAAACCTAAGTCTAACCCTAACACCCCCCTAACTTAAATATTAATTTAAAAAAATCTAAATAAATCAGCCAATCAGATTGAGCTCGCATTCTATTGGCTGTTTCCGATCAGCCAATAGAATGCGAGCTCAATCTGATTGGCTGATCAGATTGAGCTCGCATTCTATTGGCTGATCGGAAGTGGAAGAAGATGGCTCTGTGTAGGCTCGTCTGAAGATGGCTCCGCTCCGCTCTGGATGGATGAAGATTGAAGATGCCGCCTGGATGATGACTTCAATCGGATGGAAGACTTCTTCAGCGCCACCTGGATGATGACTTCAATCGGATGGAAGACTTCTTCAGCGCCCCTTGGATGATGACTTCAAGCGGATGGAAGACTTCTTCAGCACCCCTTGGATGATGACTTCTGCTGCTCCGGATCTCCTCTTCGGTTCCATCAGTGGTCGGCTGGCTGAAGACGGCTAAAGATAGGATGATCTTCAGGGGGGTAGTGTTAGGTTTGTTTAAGGGGAGTTTGGGTTAGAGTAGGGGTATGTGGGTGGTGGGTTTTAATGTTGGGGGGGTTGTATTTTTATTTTACAGGCAAAAGAGCTGTTTTCTTTGGGGCATGCCCCGCAAAAGGCCCTTTTAAGGGCTGGTAAGGTAATTGAGCTGTTAACTTTTTAATGTAGAATAGGGTAGGGATTTTTTTTATTTTGGGGGGATTTGTTATTTTATTAGGGGGCTTAGATGTAAGTAGCTTAAAATTGTTGTAATATTTTTGAAATGTTTGTAACTTATTTTTTTATTTTTTGTAACAGCTTTTTTTATTTTTTGTACTTTAGTTAGTTTATTTAATTGTATTTAATTGTAGTTATTTGTAGGTAATTTATTTAATTAATTTAATGATAGTGTAGTGTTAGGTTTAATTGTAACTTAGGTTAGGATTTATTTTACAGATAATTTTGTATTTCTTTTAGTTAGGTAGTTATTAAATAGTTAATTACTATTTAATAACTATTCTAACTAGCTAAAATAAATACAAAGTTACCTGTAAAATAAATATAAATCCTAAAATAGCTACAATGTTCCTTATCTTAGGGTTTATTTTACAGGTAAGTATTTAGTTTTAAATAGGAATAATTTATTTAAGTATAGTGTAGTGTTATGTGTAATTGTAACTTAGGTTAGTTTTTATTTTACAGGTAAATTTATCTTTATTTTAACTAGGTAGCTATTAAATAGTTAATAGCTATTGTACCTAGTTAAAATAAATTGAAAGTTGCCTGTAAAATAAAAATAAATTCTAAGATAGCTACAATATAATTATTATTTATATTGTAGCTATATTAGGGTTTATTTTAAAGGTACATATTTAGTTTTAAATAGGAATAATTAATTTAATAAGAGTTACATTTATTTAGATGTATTTAATTAATATTTAAGTTAGGGGGTGTTAGGGTTAGGGTTAGACTTAGGTTTAGGGGTTAATAATTTTATTATAGTGGCGGCGGTGTAGGGGGGGCAGGATAGGGGTTAATAAATGTATTATAGGTTGCGGTGGTATAGGGGGGGCAGGAAAGGGGTTAATAAATTTATTATAGGTGGCGACGGTGTAGGGGGGGCAGGATAGGGGTTAATAAGTTTAATATAGGTGGCGGCGGGGTCCGGGAGCAGTGGTTTAAGGGTTAAACTATTTAGTTGCGGCGGCGTCCGGGATCGGCAGGATAGGGGTTAATAAATTTATTATAGGTGGCGGCGGCATAGGGGGGGCAGGATAGGGGTTACTATGTATAATGTAGTTGGTGGTGGGCTCCGGGAGCGGCGGTTTAGGGGTTAATACATTTATTATAGTTGCGACGGTGTCCGGGAGCGGCGGTTTAGGGGTTAATTACTTTATTTACCGGTATAGGGGGTAGAACAGTGTAGTTAGTTTGGGTGCTTAGTGACAGCTTGTCAATAAAGCTGTAAAAAAGCCGAAGAGCAGCGAGATCGGATGAGTGATAACTATCACAGTCCGCTGCTCATCGCCCCGTACTTGGTGCGCGGATTTTTTACAGCTTTATTGATAACTTTGGCAAGCGTATTCAGGTCCGCGGTGGCGATGTGAGGCGAGCTTCGGCGGGTGTATTGGGGCCGGCGAAGGCAGGTAAGTAGACACGTTGATAACTAGAGGCCAAAGTCACCATACATTCTAGCTTCACATTACAGCAAGGTAGGTTAAGCCTTAGGGAGTTTCGGGCATAATTTTGCCTCAAACTATTAATCTGATCAATAACAATATAGCATATGACAAAAATTATTGGGTTTTGCAAAATTAATATAAAGTTCAATACGTTTTAAAAGTACCTAGCTGCAAGTGGCAATGACTAAAATTAATTTCCTACAGAGGGCTGGATTACAAGTGGTGCTAACATTTGCGCACAAGCAATATTATCCTTTTATGCACATTGGAAATAACGTGCGTGAAAGTAATCACAAGAGCGCAATCACATATTATGCTTGTGAGGTTAACGTGACAAACCCATGTAAATAAGGGTAGTGCATTGAAAAAAGTTGCATAAATCACAGCATAAAATAAATACATTTAAAAATACATTTACACTCATATAAACATTATCTGATAAAAATGATTCATATAAATCAATAAAAAAAATGTTATAGGGGGCGGAGCCGGCAGCCGTGAGGAATGGCCGCACTGTAAATGAGCTCTGAGTGCTGACACCCAAGATTGCCTCTAAGCAGAGTTCAAAAAAGGTGGTAACAGCCACACATCACCTTACAAGGTCCTCAGGGATGTGACCAGGCATGATAGACGTGATTTATATCACAAAATCACACAGACATACAGTGCTCCGTTGCAGGGCCTACATCCTGGCCACCATCTTTAAGCCTGTGAAAGCTCCAGCTACCACGCATCAGAGAAATCCCGGAGATCAAAGGGCCTAAGGGACCACAAACGCTAAACTAAATGATCACTCCGGAGGAAGGTTGGTTGCTAATGTTTTATAAACAGCCTCAATAACAGACCATATAGACTCTCCCATAACAGACTAGGCCGATGACTAGCCCTCACATGGCCCCCTTTTTAAATATATGCTATGCATTTTAAATGATGGTTCCAGATAACAGGCCATATATATTGGACTACCTGCGCATGGTTACACATAGTACTCACTGAAAGTCCTAATGATCAATTAAGATCATACATTTACTGACATGAGCCATATGAGTACCTAGAAACCTTCACTTCATGCTCCAAATCACAGCACGCTGTAGCTCCCAGTGTGAAGGGTAATTTGATCAGCTACCACGATACATACTGACAGTGAGGGAGCCAAAGATCTACAGGGGCATTGCAAATTGTAACACTGCTGACACGAGTCAGGATGTCACTGAAGAAGCTGCCAAAAACAGACAAAAAGCATAAAGAGCAACCTAACGCCTGCACTTTGGTGAGCTCCTTTTTCAAAACACCAAGCAATACACAGGTCACCCTATCTGAATCCACTATGGCGCAACACTCAGCTTCATCGGCCTCAGGCAGCACAATGAAGGAACCCATACAGATCTCCAAGGCCTTTATGGCTACAATAACCTCAAAATTTAGTCACTAAGGTTCGTGAATGTTTCAAGGAGGAGATAGCGTGCCTAAGGAAGGACATGACTGAAATCACCAATAGAATAGAGGCTCTTGAAGAAGACAATGAATTTAACCAAGCTGAAATATCCACCTTACAAACTACCATGCAAACGCAGGACCTAATACTACATCAAATACAAGACAAATTAGAAGACCTGGAAAACAGGGAGCGCAGACAAAACTTGCGTATCAGAGGGATCTCAGAATCCATACTTCCTAACACCCTCCCTGAATTCCTAAAAGGCCTTTTCTCCCATCTCTTGGGCCCAGTATCAACTTATGAAACATCCATGGATAGAGCACATCTAGCTCTAAGACCTCATCCCCCGGACCAAGCACCACCATGGGATATAGTACTAAAAGTTAAAGGATTACCAAACTAAAGAAGAACTACTCAAGGCCGCAAGGCAATAAAAAGTCATCAACTATCAAAACTGCCGCATCCAAGTGTTTGCAGACCTCGCTCCCAGAACCTTGCAGAGAAGACGGGAGTTTCAGCCAATCCCAGTGATCCTTAGATCAAAAGGGGTCCCATACAGATGGGGATTCCCTTGCTTTCTCATGGTAACTCTGCAAGGGATACAACATATTTGTAAGTCTCTGGATGAAGCCCCAGCTTTCTGCTCCGCTATCGGGATAGAACCTCCACAAAATCTTCCTACACCAGCAGAGGACGTACCCACGGAAAAACCATGGCCACAAAGACCTGCACGTACCCCGTGGTCACTCAACACCGAGAAAGATGAAGAAGACAGCACTGACTACACCTTCAGCGATCACATAGGGACTGGTGTCTCTACTGATTGGTGAGACAATTGTATACAATGCCGACATTATTTAAGATGCAATGACTTTCTACTTAGGCTATGCCTAATTTTTCTAGGTGAAAGACAGCTTAATTCCTTAGAAATGTTATTTCCATTTTTTGACAACTTTTCTGGCTCCTCCGGGAGTAATAAACTCTGTTTAATTGAAATGTTTGAATGTTCATGCTCTAAGCTTAATTCCTTTGAAATGTTACTTCCACATTTTGACAACTTTTCTGGCTCATTAGGGAGTAACAAGCTCTGTTTATTTGAACTGTTTGAATGTTCATGCTCTAATCGGGTATAGGCCACACTTCCCCTATTGCGTGACACGAGATGTCATGTTCCCTGTTCTTGTTTTTTATGTTTCTGTTTTAGTTTTTGTTAATGTTTTTGTTGTTCCATTTGTTTGATTTCAACAGTTATCATCTAACATTGCCGTATATTTTCCCACAGTGGTTACCTCAAAGTTACACCGCAGACCCCAATACACCTACACACCCCACGACTCAGACAGAGAAATTACTTGTGACTGATACATTCTTCCTATCTCAACATGTACTCCCAGATGTAACATGACTTATATGAAACCAATTAGTATACTGACACAGAATGTAAAGGGTTCAATGTATCACACAAAAGATCACTAGCGTTCGCTGACATTAATCATAAACAAATAGACATTTTATTTTTACAGGCAACACATTATGTAGCAGGTCAAGAGCCCTCATTCTTTGCCACAACCTATCCTATTCAATACCACAGTAGCCACCCCTCCAAAAAAATATTGGGAATTAGTATTCTTTTTCGCAGAGCAATACCTTTCCAGTTGCAACAAATAGAGAGGGACAAAGAGGGGACATATCGAGCACTAATGGGTTTACTATATGGTAGACTAGTCACCCTGGTGAATGTCTACATGCCAAACACACACCAACCATCCTTCTTTCGTAAGTTAACCAACAATATACTTTCCTTCTCCAGAGGAGCGCTAATTCTAGGAGAGACCTAAATACACCACTAAACCCAACCTTAGACACCTCCACAGCTCAATCTCATCTATCCAAGCGTGCGCTCAAATTAGTCAGAGATGATCTAACACTTTTAGGAGTCCATGACACATGGCACATTCAATACCCAGCAAAGAAGGATTGATTATGTCCTTATTGACCACACTATCATCACATCAGTCACAAACACTGAGATCCTCCCCACAGCATGGTCAGATCACTCAGGCGTCCTCTGCAATGTACAGTGGTTCTCTCTTCCTTTTAAACCATTTTTTTGGCGATTTGACGACACCTCAATCAAAGATATAAATATAACACGACAAATAGAGAAATCCTTAGCAGAATTTTTTCAGAATAATAACCTCCCAGACACTGATCCATACATTTTGTGGGAAACACATAAGTGTTTTCTGAGAGGAGAACTGATAAAGATTAAGGCCAATCAACGTAAAACACAGAGCATCCCATCAAGACCTTGCCCAGCAACTCCAACACACAAATGAAATCCTGAGGACGAATCAATCCTACCACAATTAAACCAAATTAGAAGCAAACTGACTGAATTCTTGGACCAAGCGGCTCAAAGACAGGCATCAAAACTGGAACAACGTTTTTTTGTGGAAGGGAATAGATCATGTAAATTTTTAGCGAGGGCCCTCAAAACTAAACAAGCTGTCAATTACATCACAAAGCTTCAGGACCCTCCTAACAACCCCACTGTGGAGTCAGTACGTATTGTGGAGTTATTTAAGAATTACTATTCCAATCTCTACAACATAGCCCCCAATAAAGACATAGCAGACTATTCCCTGAAATGCCAGCAATATTTAGACTTCACTTCTCTCCCTAAGGTGAAACAAGACAGTCTTGATGCCCTTACCTCTTCTATATCTGAGAAAGAAATCAAAATTGCAATACACTCTTTAAAACAGGGGAAAATCGCTGGCCCCGATGGTCTGACAGGTGCATGTTATAAAACATTTCAAGACATCTTAATTCCTTACCTACAATCGGTTTTTAACCATATCAACAAGGGGCACACATTACCCGCCTCCATGCTGGAGGCCATTATTACTGTTATACCAAAACCATTTAAAGATGCAACCATGCCCTCAAACTACCGCCTGATCTCCCTCCTTAACATTGACATTAAGTTGTATGCAAAGATATTGGCCACTAGACTGAATAATGTTCTCCCTTCGCTCATACACCCAGACCAGGTGGACTTTGTGCCGCGGAGAGAGGAAAAAAGACAATACTGTAAAGGTACTTCACCTCATGCAATGTGCCTCATACCACAAGCTCCCCTTTATACTCTTATCGATAGACGCCGAGAAGGCTTTTGACAGACTGGACTGGACCTTCCTCAAACTCACCCTAAAACAGTTTGGTTTCCCGACAGTTTTATCCACAAAATTTTCTCCTTATGCACCACCCCAACTGCTAAAATTAGAGTAAACGGCATCCTATCTTCCCCCTTCCCAATCACTAATGGCACCCAGCAGGGGTGCCCATTGTCTCCCCTGTTTTTTGTACTGGCAATGGAAATATTGGCCATGAAACTACGTGATAACCCTGACATACACAGACTTACTATCAACACGACACACTATAAACTGGCATTATACGCGGGCGACCTTCTGTTTACCCTGACCTCACCAACCACCTCCCTCTCCGCGGCACAGAGATCCCTTGAAGAATACGGATCCCTCTCCAACTACCTAGTTAACCTGAATAAGTTAGAAATTCTCCCTATTAACCTATCTAGTGCAGATGTTCTTACTCTGAAACAGCAGAGTCCATACTCCATTCAACAAAACTCTCTAAAATACTTAGGCGTTCATCTCTTTACAGACCCGCAACTATTAATAGAATTAAATTACGAAGCCCTTCTCACTTCCATCACTAAAGACACCATGAAATGGCTCTATAAAAATATATCCTGGTTAGGTAGAATAGGGGTGACCAAGATGAATACCCTCCCGAAAATCCCTTATATCTGTGAAACTCTCCTGATTCCACTTCCAGCAATGTACCTATCTAGATTGCAAGCAGCTATAAACTCATATATCTGGAAAAAAAGACCACCTAGACCACCTAGAACCGCTAAATCCACACTATACCTCCCGAAAAACTCGGGAGGTCTTGGTGTCCCAGACATAGCTAAGTATAGAACCGCGACTTTAATGAGAAGGATTACCGATTGGTGCACACTGTCCATAAACGGTAATAAATCATGGATAATATTAGAACATGAGGTTACTAAGGTCCCTCAGTTAGGTGTATATTGCTGGCAATCCCCACATAATCTAGCATCCCCAATTAACACCTACCCCATCATTAAAGAAACGTTCACAGTATAGCAACCCGTATTGCGTAAAAAACAATACATTTCGACCATCCCCTCACCGTTGACAACGGTACTATCTAACCCAGACTTCCCAATAGGCATAGCTATAACACCAAACTCCATAGATAATCTGCAGAACCTTCTGCCATTCTACACACTATTAGATGCAGATAAGTTAATGCCAAAACAACATTTAGAAATCCTGAATTTCCCACAATTCACCCACTGGTTCAGATATCTTAAACTCCGACACTTCCATGACACACACACAACCTAAAACATCTGATATCAAGAAAGCCTACACCCTTTGAGATATTGTGCACCCTGGACTCATCTCCCTCACACTCAATTTCTTTGCTTTATCGGCTCCTTATAACACCCCCCGAGATACTCAACACACCTACGATTGCATCCTGGCACAATGAACTACCATACAACTTAAATGAACACGAATGGTGTACTATCTTCTAAAAAATTTCAAAATCCGCCCACTCAACTACCCTATTAGAGACCAATTATAAGTTTCTCCTTCGGTGGTACCATACCCCACATAGACTGAAGTATATATTCCCAGAAGCCACAGATCGTTGCTGGAGGAAGTGTGCTGAAAAGGGGACACCACTTCACATATGGTGGACATGTCCTAAAGTCATACAATACTGGCAAGATATCAATTCATCCTAAACTTCGAGATTCCCATAGACCCCCTAAAGGACACTAAAAGCTCAAACACCGTTTGGAAGTGCAAGATGTTCTAACTATAGGAGATATAGTACTGTAAAAAATTCTAAATAATCTATAGAATATATGTGTATATATATATAATTTATATTTTTACCGTATCTACAATAATTTTTCATAATTATTGTTAATTTTTAAAACAAATGTATATTTAATATTTCAAGTAATTCTTCTAAATCATGAAACACAAATCACGTTAAGCATATTTTACATTCCTGTTTTTGAGATAGAAAACATTTACTTTTTATTATTAAATATATATATATATATATATATATATATATATATATATATATATACAGGGAGTGCAGAATTATTAGGCAAATGAGTATTTTGACCACATCATCCTCTTTATGCATGTTGTCTTACTCCAAGCTGTATAGACTCGAAAGCCTACTACCAATTAAGCATATTAGGTGATGTGCATCTCTGTAATGAGAAGGGGTGTGGTCTAATGACATCAACACCCTATATCAGGTGTGCATAATTATTAGGCAACTTCCTTTCCTTTGGCAAAATGGGTCAAAAGAAGGACTTGACAGGCTCAGAAAAGTCAAAAATAGTGAGATATCTTGCAGAGGGATGCAGCACTCTTAAAATTGCAAAGCTTCTGAAGCGTGATCATCGAACAATCAATCGTTTCATTCAAAATAGTCAACAGGGTCGCAAGAAGCGTGTGGAAAAACCAAGGCGCAAAATAACTGCCCATGAACTGAGAAAAGTCAAGCGTGCAGCTGCCAAGATGCCACTTGCCACCAGTTTGGCCATATTTCAGAGCTGCAACATCACTGGAGTGCCCAAAAGCACAAGGTGTGCAATACTCAGAGACATGGCCAAGGTAAGAAAGGCTGAAAGACGACCACCACTGAACAAGACACACAAGCTGAAACGTCAAGACTGGGCCAAGAAATATCTCAAGACTGATTTTTCTAAGGTTTTATGGACTGATGAAATGAGAGTGAGTTTTGATGGGCCAGATGGATGGGCCCGTGGCTGGATTGGTAAAGGGCAGAGAGCTCCAGTCTCAGACTCAGACGCCAGCAAGGTGGAGGTGGAGTACTAGTTTGGGCTGGTATCATCAAAGATGAGCTTGTGGGGCCTTTTCGGGTTGAGGATGGAGTCAAGCTCAACTCCCAGTCCTACTGCCAGTTTCTGGAAGACACCTTCTTCAAGCAGTGGTACAGGAAGAAGTCTGCATCCTTCAAGAAAAACATGATTTTCATGCAGGACAATGCTCCATCACACGCGTCCAAGTACTCCACAGCGTGGCTGGCAAGAAAGGGTATAAAAGAAGAAAATCTAATGACATGGACCCCATTGAGAACCTGTGGTCCATCATCAAATGTGAGATTTACAAGGAGGGAAAACAGTACACCTCTCTGAACAGTGTCTGGGAGGCTGTTGTTGCTGCTGCACGCAATGTTGATGGTGAACAGATCAAAACACTGACAGAATCCATGGATGGCAGGCTTTTGAGTGTCCTTGCAAAGAAAGGTGGCTATATTGGTCACTGATTTGTTTTTGTTTTGTTTTTGAATGTCAGAAATGTATATTTGTGAATGTTGAGATGTTATATTGTTTTCACTGGTAAAAATAAATAATTGAAATGGGTATATATTTGTTTTTTGTTAAGTTGCCTAATAATTATGCACAGTAATAGTCACCTGCACACACAGATATCCCCCTAAAATAGCTAAAACTAAAAACAAACTAAAAACTACTTCCAAAAATATTCAGCTTTGATATTAATGAGTTTTTTGGGTTCATTGAGAACATGGTTGTTGTTCAATAATAAAATGAATCCTCAAAAATACAACTTGCCTAATAATTCTGCACTCCCTGTATATATCTATATATATATGATAATGTTAATGTAAAATAAATATCTATACCTATATATCTATAGGAATAGATACACAGGTATATATATATATATATATGTGTGTGTGTATATATATATATATATATATATATATATATATTTAAGCAAAACAAGGAAAGTGGAACAGCAGTCCCAGACCGGACCGGGGACACATCTCATGACCCCTAAATTATGCTCAGCTATGGTGCTATAGCACTCTCAAAGAGCTGCACTTTCTTCGTAGTCACATGCAGTCTTGGCCCAGACCAGCCTGGGAGCATGTCCCTAGGGAAAATTTTTAAACAGACGTTACAATATACACACAAATAAAGTCCAGCACTCGATAACAAGCTCTCAGCTAAGTTTAAAAGCAAACTGGAAGAGTCAGTTACCACAGTTGGCCAAATAGGACAAGCCCAGGTACCACGTCAAGGTCTCTTCCAAAACCTGGGACCCTAATACAGCCACACAAATGCAGGCTCACATACAAAGTGCAAGCTCATAATCAAACAAACTGGGAACTAATCAGCCAGGTATATTGTGGGTTCCCTCAGGCGCCCTACAAAAAGGCAAAGGGGAATAATATAGGATGAACTAGCCCACGAGTGGGTAGCAACTGTAACTGTGTGTTACAACAAAATGGGTGTACAGATCAAATCAAGCATAAAAATTATTATTACATTTATTATACACAATTTGCACAAGTTAGATTCATGGATCCATGATAAAAATATACAATAGCATAAGACAGTAAAAAATTATACAATAGCATAAGACAGTAAAAAATTAAAACGATGTTTAAAAACAATGGGCTATCAGCACTATCTATAATAGAATAGAATAAAACAAATATCTAAAATAAAAAACTGTGTGGTGATAGAAGTGGGACTTGTGAAAACAATGTCTGTCAAATTCTTTGGTGATTCCTCTAGTAGTGATTAAGCTTCAAAAAATAAGTGTCCAAATTAAAATCCAAATTTATAATCCCAAATAATAATCCAATGGGAATAGTCCCAAAAAATGGTGGAAAAATCGCAAAAATGTCAGTGAAAAATTATATCAGTGAAAAATTGCAGTGAGTGCAAATGAAAAAATGATAAAAATGAGTGAAAAATCAAAAAAGTGTATCAAAATTTATCCAACATCTCCAAAAAGCAAAAGTAGAAAAAGGTGTATTCAACCAAAACAGTGTGTGTGGTTTGAGAAGTATATCTTGCGGAATAGAACAATGGGACTGCAATAACAGTGAATGTTTATAACTGAAGGTGCTGTCACAATTCCTCTAGTGGTTTAAATGATCCCAAATGGTAGTAAAAAACGAAAAAAATCCAAAATCAATACCTATAAAAAGACAAATAAAGAAACATAGCGCAATACGTTTTTTCAATGATGATAATGTTGAAATGTAGCTTACCAATCAGCCAACGCGTTTCGGCCCGTAGTAGGCCTTTATCAAGACTGATTTGTAATAAAGATTGGTAGCTTTATATACCTGAGAACCGGAAGTGTAGCATCAATCTACTTCCGGTTTTCGTTAGGTAAAATTTCTCTTAGAAACTCTTATAATTAAATGTATAATTCTATCAAGATGATATACATTCGTATTGCAAATGACAATGATAAAACAAGTGGAAATAAATGCCTTTAGATCATCCTAATGTTATTACTCCGTATACCAATGACGTCACTTCCGGTTGGGTTTCTCGGATTTCTAACCCCTTCTGAATGAGTTTACTTTTTATTATTAGACAATCTTAATTGTCAAATTCAACTGTTTTCAATTGGTTCAGCGTTATTAAACCGGTAAAATACTCGGGTGCCATTATGTCCATAATCCGGACCACCCGATTGGTCATGACGTCACTGGGGGCGTCTGAGGGGGGCGTGGTGTTTGTAAAACACTCGAGTGACATTATGTCCATAATCCGGACCACACGATTGGTCATGACGTCAGTGGGGGCGTCTGAGGGAAACGTAGTTTTGTTCATAATCTTTCAATATAAAGGTGTATGCTTGTCTATAATAGAGATGGATCTTATATTGTAATACTTTGAGTGATTTCAATCCCTTACTATATATTACAAATAAAAACACTCGGGTGACATTATGTCCGTAATCCGGACTCCCCGATTGGTCATGACGTCATTTGGGGCGTCTGAGGTAAGCGTGATGTATGTTCATAATCTTTCAATATAGAGGTGTACGCTTATTTATAATAAAGGTGGATCTTATATTGTAATAGTTTGGGTGATTTCATTCTCTTACTATATATTACAAATGATTTGTCAGGGTACTTGAAATTGTGGGATCTCGTATATTTATTTGTGTCTAATAGCTATCTGGTTAAACTTAACCTCAAAACTAACGTTTTTTAGATTTGAGGGTTGTGGTTATGACAATCAATATCTAGGAAAACACCTATGTTATCTTCATTGTGTGACTGGAATGGAGAGAGGGCCAATTTCTATGTATTATAATATTAAGTGTGGAATAGAGATTTCTTTAAGAGCTGAATGTATCTTTTGACTTCCAGAACATGTGGAAACCATGTGGAAACCATGTGGAAAAAAATGAAAGAGAGTGTGAAAAAGGTTTTTTTTCTCTTCTCTATACAAGGTCAGTCAATTATTACAAACAGACCTTTCGATGGGTATAGAGATTTATGAATTTTCACTGGGAATATATATACACACACACATATCTCCCTACTGTTTATATATATTTATCTCTAACGGCAGAGTTTGGGGGATTGTCAACAGAAATATACCCATACATCTGTAGAAGCAGATTTTCTGCTTGTCTTATTATTAGTTGGGAAAATAGTTGTCTTTAGCTTAATCTTATGTGGATTGGGACCCAGACAGTTTGATACCAGACGGATACATTCTATATACAATATATAATAGAGTAATATGTAATGTGTTCTCATATGGTATATCGTCATATGCAGGGGACCTATACAGTGGTTTTGGATAAGTTTCTGGGAGCGGATATAAGGATACATGGATAAAATGGGGGAACAGCAATGTCTATAGAGTTGGATGAAGGGTCTTGATGGTTAGATTTAGAACAGACCACCTTAGGTCATTCTTTTATCCAAAAAGTCAGCTTATCAGAAAGTGATAAATAGATGAGGGTAAATCCTAAGTTGGAGATAAACGATATATATATATCTCTCTAAGAATATGTAGGACCAGATATTAATAATTTCTGATATATTACCCGTATAAGGATGGAAATATAGATATATATATATCTGAAAGAGAAACAGGAGACATCAGATGTTGATCATTTCTAAAAATGTATAGAATCTATAAGAGAGACAGGAGATATCAGATGTTAATTATTTCTGATGTATTACATATGGAGCTAACCAAGTAGGTCTCATAATAAGCTGGGTAACTAACGGGACCTCTTGAGGAGGGGGACCGAGAGCCATATTTGTAGTCATTTGTCTTGAGAGAAATTCTAGGGAGAGATATTCTCCCTCACAGTGTCTTATGAGGTTTGAAGAAGGTGGACTCATTTTAGTATGTTTATTTTGTGGAGGCTTTATTATGTCATATTCAGAAGGTGCGACAGGTCTTCTTTATTATTCAACCCTTTTGGATAGAGGCAGTCCAGACTAAAGATCCATTTAGATTCTATGGTCAATAGATTTTTCTCAAAATCGCCTCCCCTCCACCATTTATTCACCTTCTGTATACCCAAAACTTTTAGGTCTTTCACATTTCCATTGTGTGTGGTTGTAAAATGCTTATATAACGGTGTTTCTAAACTGCATTTTTCAATGGACAACAAGTGTTCACGGATTCTGTCTTTAAGATTCCGTGATGTTTGGCCTACATATTGTAATCCACAGGTACACTGTAGCATGTATATGACTCCTTTGTCATGACATCTAATCATGTCATAGATCTTGAAAGTTTCTCCAGTGTTGTTACACTTGAAGTTTGAGGTTTTTATTCCATGTTTACATGCCTTGCAAGATGGGCACGGGAAGAAGCCTTTTATCTTTCTTCCAAAAACGTCTGTTATTCCTGTTTGTTTCTTTTTTGGCATACTTGGAGCTATTATGCTTTTCAAATTTTTTGTCCTTCTATAGATGAACCTGGGCTTAGAGGGTAGTTTTTCTCCGATTATGTCATCTTCTTTGAGGATCGACCAATGTTTTTTAAAAATGTTCTCCAAAATGTTCTTATTCGTACTGTACTCAGTGATCATCGGTATGTCCAATGTTTCATTGAGTTCTTCTTTGGGTCGGTCCAAGAAGTGGGCAACATAGAACGAACTACATTAACTAAATATAGGAAGAGAGTCGACCGACCCAAAGAAGAACTCAATGAAACATTGGACATACCGATGATCACTGAGTACAGCACAAATAAGAACATTTTGGAGAACATTTTTAAAAAACATTGGTCGATCCTTAAAGAAGATGACATAATCGGAGAAAAACTACCCTCTAAGCCCAGGTTCATCTATAGAAGGACAAAAAAATTGAAAAGCATAATAGCTCCAAGTATGCCAAAAAAGAAACAAACAGGAATAACAGACGTTTTTGGAAGAAAGATAAAAGGCTTCTTCCCGTGCCCATCTTGCAAGGCATGTAAACATGGAATAAAAACCTCAAACTTCAAGTGTAACAACACTGGAGAAACTTTCAAGATCTATGACATGATTAGATGTCATGACAAAGGAGTCATATACATGCTACAGTGTACCTGTGGATTACAATATGTAGGCCAAACATCACGGAATCTTAAAGACAGAATCCGTGAACACTTGTTGTCCATTGAAAAATGCAGTTTAGAAACACCGTTATATAAGCATTTTACAACCACACACAATGGAAATGTGAAAGACCTAAAATTTTTGGGTATACAGAAGGTGAATAAAAGGTGGAGGGGAGGCGATTTTGAGAAAAATCTATTGACCATAGAATCTAAATGGATCTTTAGTCTGGACTGCCTCTATCCAAAAGGGTTGAATAATAAAGAAGACCTGTCGCACCTTCTGAATATGACATAATAAAGCCTCCACAAAATAAACATACTAAAATGAGTCCACCTTCTTCAAACCTCATAAGACACTGTGAGGGAGAATATCTCTCCCTAGAATTTTCTCTCAAGACAAATGACTACAAATATGGCTCTCGGTCCCCCTCCTCAAGAGGTTACCCAGCTTATTATGAGACCTACTTGGATAGCTCCATATGTAATACATCAGAAATAATTAACATCTGATATCTCCTGTCTCTCTTATAGATTCTATACATTTTTAGAAATGATCAACATCTGATGTCTCCTGTTTCTCTTTCAGATATATATATATCTATATTTCCATCCTTATACGGGTAATATATCAGAAATTATTAATATCTGGTCCTACATATTCTTAGAGAGATATATATATATATCGTTTATCTCCAACTTAGGATTTACCCTCATCTATTTATCACTTTCTGATAAGCTGAATTTTTGGATAAAAGAATGACCTAAGGTGGTCTGTTCTAAATCTAACCATCAAGACCCTTCATCCAACTCTAAAGACATTGCTGTTCCCCCATTTTATCCATGTATCCTTATATCCGCTCCCAGAAACTTATCCAAAACCACTGTATAGGTCCCCTGCATATGACGATATACCATATGAGAACACATTACATGTTACTCTATTATATATTGTATATAGAATGTATCCATCTGGTATCAAACCGTCTGGGTCCCAATCCACATAAGATTAATCTAAAGACAACTATTTTCCCAACTAATAATAAGACAAGCAGAAACTCTGCTTCTACAGATGTATGGGTATGTTTCTGTTGACAATCCCCCAAACTCTGCCGTTAGAGATAAATATATATAAACAGTAGGGAGATATGTGTGTGTGTATATATATTCCCAGTGAAAATTCATAAATCTCTATACCCATCGAAAGGTCTGTTTGTAATTATTGACTGACCTTGTATAGAGAAGAGAAAAAAACCCTTTTTCACACTCTCTTTCATTTTTTTCCACATGGTTTCCACATGTTCTGGAAGTCAAAAGATACATTCAGCTCTTAAAGAAATCTCTATTCCACACTTAATGTTATAATACATAGAAATTGGCCCTCTCTCCATTCCAGTCACACAATGAAGATAACATAGGTGTTTTCCTAGATATTGATTGTCATAACCACAACCCTCAAATCTAAAAAACGTTAGTTTTGAGGTTAAGTTTAACCAGATAGCTATTAGACACAAATAAATATACGAGATCCCACAATTTCAAGTACCCTGACAAATCATTTGTAATATATAGTAAGAGAATGAAATCACCCAAACTATTACAATATAAGATCCACATTTATTATAAATAAGCGTACACCTCTATATTGAAAGATTATGAACATACACCACGCTTACCTCAGACGCCCCAAATGACGTCATGACCAATCGGGGAGTCCGGATTACGGACATAATGTCACCCGAGTGTTTTTATTTGTAATATATAGTAAGGGATTGAAATCACTCAAAGTATTACAATTTAAGATCCATCTCTATTATAGACAAGCATACACCTTTATATTGAAAGATTATGAACAAAATTACGTTTCCCTCAGACGCCCCCACTGACGTCATGACCAATCGGGTGGTCCGGATTATGGACATAATGTCACTCGAGTGTTTTACAAACACCACGCCCCCCTCAGACGCCCCCAGTGACGTCATGACCAATCGGGTTGTCCGGATTACGGACATAATGGCACCCGAGTATTGTACCGGTTTAATAACGCTGAACCAATTGAAAACAGTTGAATTTGACAATTAAGATTGTCTAATAATAAAAAGTAAACTCATTCAGAAGGGGTTAGAAATCCGAGAAACCCAACCGGAAGTGACGTCATTGGTATACGGAGTAATAACATTAGGATGATCTAAAGGCATTTATTTCCACTTGTTTTATCATTGTCATTTGCAATACGAATGTATATCATCTTGATAGAATTATACATTTAATTATAAGAGTTTCTAAGAGAAATTTTACCTAACGAAAACCGGAAGTAGATTGATGCTACACTTCCGGTTCTCAGGTATATAAAGCTACCAATCTTTATTACAAATCAGTCTTGATAAAGGCCTACTACGGGCCGAAACGCGTTGGCTGATTGGTAAGCTACATTTCAACATTATCATCATTGAAAAAACGTATTGCGCTATGTTTCTTTATTTGTCTTTTTATAGGTATTGATTTTGGATTTTTTTCGTTTTTTACTACCATTTGGGATCATTTAAACCACTAGAGGAATTGTGACAGCACCTTCAGTTATAAACATTCACTGTTATTGCAGTCCCATTGTTCTATACCGCAAGATATACTTCTCAAACCACACACACTGTTTTGGTTGAATACACCTTTTTCTACTTTTGCTTTTTGGAGATGTTGGATAAATTTTGATACACTTTTTTGATTTTTCACTCATTTTTATCATTTTTTCATTTGCACTCACTGCAATTTTTCACTGATATAATTTTTCACTGTCATTTTTGCGATTTTTCCACCATTTTTTGGGACTATTCCCTTTGGATTATTATTTGGGATTATAAATTTGGATTTTAATTTGGACACTTATTTTTTTTATGCTATTGTATATTTTTATCATGGATCCATGAATCTAACTTTTGCAATTTTATTGTAACACACAGTTACTGTTGCTACCCACTCGTGGGCTAGTTCATCCTATATTATTCCCCTTTGCCTTTTTGTTAGGCGCCTGAGGGAACCCACAATATATTAGATACTTCCACCCGGTGGTAACTAGGTACCACCTCTCTCAGGCCAGTGGGGGTTTGGTTGGCGCAGGGCCAGTACTCTCTTTTTTCTAACTAATCAGTCAGGGTTCACAGACTTTTGTAATCACCCTTAAGCACAAGCAAAACAAGCAAAGTGGAACAGGAATCCGAGACCGGCCAAATGTAACTGACTATTCCAAGTTTGCTTTTAAACTTAGCTGAGAGCTTGTGAGCGAGTGCTGGGCTTTATTTTTGTATGTATTGTAACGTCTGTTTAGTAATTTTCCCAAGGGACATGCTCCCAGGCTGGTCTGGGCCAAGACTGCATGTGACTCTGGAAATAGTGCAGCTCTTTAAGAGTGCTATAGCACCATAGCTGAGCATAGTTTAGGGGTCATGTGATATGTCCCCGGTCCAGTCTGGGAGTACTCTTCCACTTTCCTTGTTTTGTTTGTGCTTAAGGGTGATTACAAAAGTCTGTGAACCCTGACTAGTTCCCAGTTTGTTTGATTATGAGCTTGAACTTTGTATGTGAGCCTGCATTTGTGTGGCTGTATTAGGGTCCCAGGTTTTGGAAGAGAACTTGACCTGGTACCTGGGCTTGTCCCATTTGACCAAATGCGGTAACTGACTCTTCCAGTTTGCTTTTAAACTTAGCTGAGAGTGAGTGCTGAGCAAGTGCTGGACTTTATTTTTGTGTGTAATGTAATGTGTGTATATATATATATATATATATATATATATATATATATATATATATATTTTACAATATAAATTACATTATCCTGTAAGTGAAGAACATTGGAATGTGAAATATTGAAAACTTCTGTCAGATTAGAGTGCACGCAATAGGAGTTTTTTTGCTTCTGTGTTCTCCGTTGACTTAGCGCATGTTGGTTGAAAGAGCTAAATATCGGGCTACTTTTAATCTTTCCTAGATTGTTTTAACCCCTTAATGACCACACTGTACCCTGTATGTCACTGGTCGTTAAGGGATTTTTCAGGACATAATAGCACAAGTCTAGCAAGAACACGCTATTAATTCCCTCCCTCCAGCAGGCTTAGTGGAATAGAGCAGTCTCAACGCTGGTGGCAAGACCGTGCTATAAAACAATCAAGTCCCAAAAAAAGGCCAGCGACATACAGGGTACGTCGCTGGTCCTTAAGGGGTTAAATCATAAGTTGTTATGTTCATGAGGAATGAAATTATTACACATGATTTACAATAAGTTTTTATCTCATTTAGTCTTATTTATCTAATAAAGCAGTGGTGGCAAATCTGTAGCATGAGTACCCAAGGTTACAATCAAAACAAAATTGCTGTTGCCATGCCTCTACTGTACCCTCCACTAATATTGGCACCCTTGGTAAATATAAGCAAAGAAGGCTGTGAACATTTTTCTTTATTGTTTAACCGTTTGATCTTTGTTCAAAAAATGCACAAAAATATTCTGCTCTCATGGATATCAAACAATTCCAAACAACACAGGTTTATTAAAAAAAAAATATTTTTTTTTAAATATATGTGTGGCAATTATTGGCACCCTTTTATTTAATACATTGAGCTACCTCACTTTGACAAAATAATAGCTCTGAGTCTTCTCCTATAATGCCTAATGAGTTTGGAGAATACATGGCAAGGGATCTAAGACCATTCCTCCATACAGAGCCTCTCTAGATCCTTCACATTTCAAGGTCGATGCTGGTGGAGTCTTCAGTTCACCCCACAGATTTTCTATAGGGTTTAAGTCAGGGGACTGGGATGTCCCCTAGAGCATTAAAAAAATTTCACTAAACACAAAATACATTTAAAATTACAGTTACACTTATAAAAACACTATCTGATAAAAATATTTACATAAATATTAAAAAATAAATGTTATAAGGGTTAAAAGGTATTTGATAAATGACAAGGGGCTAAATTACAAGTTGCACAGTATTTTGCGTTTTCGCTATAGTTAAAACTCTGCTAGAATTAAAGTGAAAGTAAACTTAGCGGTTTTGCGAACTTCAGTAATATTCTTTGTACAAAATTAATAGGACTTTAATTCATAATTTTTTCCTAGGTTATTTGCAAAACAAGTTTTAGCCGCAATTAAACTATATTTTTATCTACGAATAATTCAACCCGTTTTTTTTATACTTTTTTATTTCCTGATCACATTTTTTTAACTATCCAATTGAAATTCTGGCCGTTAGGCGGCCATGAAGCTACGTCACCCGCATATTTATTCTTCTGCGCATGCGGCAATTATTTTATCGGGCCTATTATATTAGGTGCATGCTCCCAATTCGTGCATGCCCATAACATTACATACGGCTAGATTTAGAGTTCGGCGGTAGCCGTGAAAACCAGCGTTAGAGGCTCCTATCGCTGGTTTTAGGCTACCGCCGGTATTTGGAGTCAGTGATTAAAGGGTCTAACGCTCACTTTTCAGCCGCGACTTTTCCATACCGCAGATCCCCTTACGTCAATTGCGTATCCTATCTTTTCAATGGGATCTTTCTAACGCTGGTATTTAGAGTCGTTTCTGAAGTGAGCGTTAGAGCTCTAACGACAAAACTCCAGCCGCCGGAAAATAGCAGGAGTTAAGAGCTTTCTGGGCTAACGCCGGTTCATAAAGCTCTTAACTACTGTACCCTAAAGTACACTAACACCCATAAACTACCTATGTACCCCTAAACCGAGGTCCCCCCACATCGCCGCCACTCGATTAAAATTTTTTAACCCCTAATCTGCCTACCGCCACCTACGTTATACTTATGTACCCCTAATCTGCTGCCCCTAACACCGCCGACCCCTGTATTACATTTATTAACCCCTAACCTGCCCCCCACAATGTCGCCGCCAGCTACTTACAATAATTAACCCCTAATCTGCCGACCGCAAAGCGCCGCCACCTACGTTATCCTTATGTACCCCTAATCTGCTGCCCTAACACCGCCGACCCCTATATTATATTAATTAACCCCTAATCTGCCCCCCACAACGTCGCCGACACCTGCCTACACTTATTAACCCCTAATCTGCCGAGCGGACCTGAGCGCTACTATAATAAAGTTATTAACCCCAAATCCGCCTCACTAACCATATCATAAATAGTATTAACCCCTAATCTGCCCTCCCTAACATCGCCGACACCTAACTTCAATTATTAACCCCTAATCTGCCGACCGGAGCTCACCGCTATTCTAATAAATGGATTAACCCCTAAAGCTAAGTCTAACCCTAACACTAACACCCCCCTAACTTAAATATAATTTAAATCTAACGAAATAAATTAACTCTTATTAAATAAATTATTCCTATTTAAAGCTAAATACTTACCTGTAAAATAAATCCTAATATAGCTACAATATAAATTATAATTATATTATAGCTATTTTAGGATTAATATTTATTTTACAGGCAACTTTGTAATTATTTTAACCAGGTACAATAGCTATTAAATAGTTAAGAACTATTTAATAGTTACCTAGTTAAAATAATAACAAATTTACCTGTAAAATAAATCCTAACCTAAGTTATAATTAAACCTAACACTACCCTATCAATAAATTAATTAAATAAACTACCTACAATTAACCTAACACTACACTATCAATAAATAAATTAAATACAAATGCTACAAATAACTACAATTACATAAACTAGCTAAAGTACAAAAAATAAAAAAGAACTAAGTTACAAAAAATAAAAAAATATTTACAAACATAAGAAAAATATTACAACAATTTTAAACTAATTACACCTACTCTAAGCCCCCTAATAAAATAACAAAGACCCCCAAAATAAAAAAATGCCCTACCCTATTCTAAATTAATACATTTAAAAGCTCTTTTACCTTACCAGCCCTGAACAGGGCCCTTTGCGGGGCATGCCCCAAGAAAATCAGCTCTTTTGCCTGTAAAAAAAAACATACAATACCCCCCCCCCAACATTACAACCCACCACCCACATACCCCTAATCTAACCCAAACCCCCCTTAAATAAACCTAACACTAAGCCCCTGAAGATCTTCCTACCTTGTCTTCACCATCCAGGTATCACAGATCCGTCCTGGCATCCGGTGCTGAAGAGGTCCAGAAGAGGCTCCAAAGTCTTCCTCCTATCCGGCAAGAAGAGGACATCCGGACCGGCAAACATCTTCTCCAAGCGGCATCTTCGATCTTCTTCCATCCGGTGCGGAGCGGGTCCATCTTGAAGCAGCCGACGCGGATCCATCCTCTTCTTCCGGCGTCTCCCGACGAATGACGGTTCCTTTAAGGGACGTCATCCAAGATGGCGTCCCTCGAATTCCGATTGGCTGATAGGATTCTATCAGCCAATCGGAATTAAGGTAGGAATATTCTGATTGGCTGATGGAATCAGCCAATCAGAATCAAGTTCAATCCTATTGGCTGATCCAATCAGCCAATCAGATTGAGCTCGCATTCTATTGGCTGTTCCGATCAGCCAATAGAATGCGAGCTCAATCTGATTGGCTGATTGGATCAGCCAATCGGATTGAACTTGATTCTGATTGGCTGATTCCATCAGCCAATCAGAATATTCCTACCTTAATTCCGATTGGCTGATAGAATCCTATCAGCCAATCGGAATTCGAGGGACGCCATCTTGGATGACGTCATTTAAAGGAACTGTCATTCGTCGTTCAGTCGTCGGCCAGGATGGATGTTCCGCGGTGGAGGTCTTCAGGATGCTGCCGCTTCGCTCCGGATGGATGCCGCTTGGATGAAGACTTCAATCGGATGGAAGAACTCTTCTGCCCCGCTTGGATGAAGACTTCAGCTGGATCATGGACCTCTTCAGCCCCCCGCTTGGGCTTGGATCAGGACATCGGAGGAGCTCTTCTGGACCGATCGGTGAACCTGGTATGGTGAAGACAAGGTAGGAAGATCTTCAGGGGCTTAGTGTTAGGTTTATTTAAGGGGGGTTTGGGTTAGATTAGGGGTATGTGGGTGGTGGGTTGTAATGTTGGGGGGGGGTATTGTATGTTTTTTTTACAGGCAAAAGAGCTGATTTTCTTGGGGCATGCCCCGCAAAGGGCCCTGTTCAGGGCTGGTAAGGTAAAAGAGCTTTTAAATGTATTAATTTAGAATAGGGTAGGGCATTTTTTTATTTTGGGGGTCTTTGTTATTTTATTAGGGGGCTTAGAGTAGGTGTAATTAGTTTAAAATTGTTGTAATATTTTTCTTATGTTTGTAAATATTTTTTTATTTTTTGTAACTTAGTTCTTTTTTATTTTTTGTACTTTAGTTAGTTTATGTAATTGTAGTTATTTGTAGGAATTGTATTTAATTTATTTATTGATAGTGTAGTGTTAGGTTTTATTGTAGGTAATTGTAGGTATTTTATTTAATTAATTTATTGATAGGGTAGTGTTAGGTTTAATTATAACTTAGGTTAGGATTTATTTTACAGGTAATTTTGTTATTATTTTAACTAGGTAACTATTAAATAGTTCTTAACTATTTAATAGCTATTGTACCTGGTTAAAATAATTACCAAGTTGCCTGTAAAATAAATATTAATCCTAAAATAGCTACAATGTAATTATAATTTATATTGTAGTTATATTAGGATTTTTTTTTACAGGTAAGTATTTAGCTTTAAATAGGAATAAGTTATTTAATAAGAGTTAATTAATTTCGTTAGATTAAAATTATATTTAACTTAGGGGGGTGTTAGTGTTAGGGTTAGACTTAGCTTTAGGGGTTAATACATTTATTAGAATAGCGGTGAGCTCCGGTCGTCAGATTAGGGGTTAATAATTGAAGTTAGGTGTCGGCGATGTTAGGGAGGGCAGATTAGGGGTTAATACTATTTATGATAGGGTTAGTGAGGCGGATTAGGGGTTAATAACTTTATTATAGTAGCGCTCAGGTCCGCTCGGCAGATTAGGGGTTAATAAGTGTAGGCAGGGGTCGGCGACGTTGTGGGGGGCAGGTTAGGGGTTAATAAATATAATATAGGGGTCGGCGGTGTTAGGGGCAGCAGATTAGGGGTACATAAGGATAACGTAGGTGGCGGCGCTTTGCGGTCGGAAGATTAGGGGTTAATTATTGTAGGTAGCTGGCGGCGACGTTGTGGGGGGCAGGTTAGGGGTTAATAAATATAATATAGGGGTCGGCGATGTTAGGGCAGCAGATTAGGGGTACATAGGGATAACGTAGGTAGAGGCGGTTTACGGAGCGGAAGATTAGGGGTTAATAATATAATGCAGGGGTCAGCGATAGCGGGGGCGGCAGATTAGGGGTTAATAAGTGTAAGGTTAGGGGTGTTTAGACTCGGGGTACATGTTAGAGTGTTAGGTGCAGACGTAGGAAGTGTTTCCCCGTAGGAAACAATGGGGCTGCGTTAGGAGCTGAACGCTGCTTTTTTGCAGGTGTTAGGTTTTTTTTCAGCTCAAACAGCCCCATTGTTTCCTATGGGAGAATCGTGCACGAGCACGTTTTTGAGGCTGGCCGCGTCCGTAAGCAACTCTGGTATCGAGAGTTGCATTTGCGGTAAAAATGCTCTACGCTCCTTTTTTGGAGCCTAACGCAGCATTTTTTTGAACTCTCGATACCAGAGTTAATTTTATGGTGCGGCCAGAAAAAAGCCTGCGGAGCGTTAACAGCCCTTCTACCGCCAAACTCCAAATCTAGGCCATAGTGAATAAACCGAAAACGTCTTCACATGCGCGTTGGTGACAGGGTTATCAGAGAATCACATGTGCAGTAGAGTGAAGAATTGACTATTCGCGCATGCACAATACACTCGGTTCTCGTGGACGTGCATTTGTGATTACGTATAGAGCGGGTGGAACTGCTCTATACGTCAACATTCAGAAATATAGGAATTAGAAGATGGGAGGAGTCAACATGAGAATGGTAGGAAAATAATATGTTAATAAATATTCACAAATTAAAATAATTATGAAAAAAAAATATAGCGATCTTAATATATTACTGTAATACAATACATTGATGTGTTCTAAAGGGACAAACTTTACTTTCTCTTTAAGATTTTTGCGCTAGTCGAGTAGTGCTGGTATTACAAGTTGAAAGAAAACACCACACTCTTCCGCAAACACCATAACAAATTCTCATTAGCGCTAACCAGACGTGAAAATATAAATATTTCATATTCCAATGTTCTTTACGTAACAGAATATGTTCTATTAACAAATATATATATATATGAAATCATAATAGCAAATAGAAAAAAGAGACTTTCTCTCCAGCACTCACTAATCCCTATAGGTGATAAATGGATTTAACCTCCTAGAGAAAAGGCAAATGACACAGCAAAAGATACCAATAATATCAATCACAGCAAATAGAAAAAATGTGAAACAAATTGCATTTATTGAATAACAGTCAACAAAACGGCAATACCTATAGTATGAATACCCCAAATTAATCAATAGTGCACTGTCGAGAAAAGAGAGCTCTAATAAAAAGAAAAAAAACTTAAAAATAAATAAAGTCTCAAAATCCTGTTACAGCACAGGAGATAACAGTCTGTGAAAACAGTTCCCAAAACAGAAACACAGTAGTAAAAGGAGTTGTATATGTCCGGCATAGGCCCTTTACTATCGCAAAATGCTCACCAGGGAGCTCCGGGCAATTAAATCTGTATATAATACTTGTGCAGGTTAAGTACTCACTCATACCCCCATAGAGGCAATCCTTCATCGCTGCTGCATCAAATTTCACCACTGTAGCGGTCAGAGTTCAGGACTGTTGGGGATCCCACTGTTGCAGTTCCACACCTCCCAGGTACACTGATACGTTTACGGGCAGCTTGGAACTTTCACCTGGTGTGTCACTCTCCCCAATTGGTTCTTCCTCCAGTGGTATGCAATGATTTTGTATCTGCTATAGTTGCAAGCCTCCTGACACCTCTTCTTCAGCCTCCAAATAACTTCAGCCTGCTTGGCTGTTTCTCAATACGCCAGCTATGCGCATTTCACCCCTAAGGCTCTGGGGCTTCTTCCGGCTCCACTCATTGACAATCATGGGTGTGTAATTGTTAACACTAATTTTATAGGGAGAAACTGGTGGAAAACTCCTCCCTTATTAAAGCCATTGTTGGTTTACGCTGAGGTGAAATAGTAACAAATAACCTATTGCTTTGCTACTTAGTTTATCGTTCTTACATGAAGACATAATAGATACAATAAATACATTTTTAACAAAAATGTTTAGAAGGTCGGTTTGCAAATATGTAACTCATTTTTATGCTGTGGTTATTAAAAATTGATTTCATATATGTACCTTTCAGACTAGCCATATGATTATAAATCATTATATGTTAAATATGGTAATTGTTTTTCTCTGTCTGACAATTTAATGACATTCATAAACAGGCTTGTTTACATGACAGGATTTTTATCACTAAATCTTTCAACAATATCTTTAAATTGGGAAAAAATTGTTTAATTATGAAACTATATACATTATTTAAAAAAAGTGTAAAAATAAATTCATTATGCAACCTAATTGTTTACATGTTGGATGAAACTAACCCTTATAGAGAAAGAATTACCCAATGGAGAGAGAAAAAGATGAAACAAAGGACTATTATGAGAACAAAGTTACCAATCTAGTCCCCCAAAAAACTTGCAAAATTAATTTCTTCATTCATTCCTAGAGGGGATAGGGCTTTTAAATTATAAATCCATTTACACTCTTGTTGTAATAATATTTTATCAAGATTACCCCCTCTTTCTTTGAGGTCGATTTTTTGGAGACCCCTAAATTTTAGTTCATGTTTATTGCTGCTATGTTTGGGGGGAAAAATGTCTTGTTACACTGCTCATATCAATCACTTTATTTTTTATATCTCTTTTATGTTCTTTGATTCTTTCTTTTAACTCTCTGTAGGTTTTACCTACATAATAACATGGGCAGATACAGTAGACTAAATACAGCAGCACTCCTTCACTTGTATCTGTCCTTGGATGTACTGTCTTTGTCCATACTTGTCAATACATTTATCACCCGTTGCCATGTTAGTGCATACTGAGCATTTGGCACATTTAAAGTTGCCATTGGCATTTTTGTATTGACCTAACCAATTAGTTCCTTTACTTGATGTGAAGTGGCTTTTAACTAGTTTGTCTTTAAGATTGGGTGCTTTTCTTGCTGTCATTTGTGGGACGTCTCCTACAATTTTGGCTTTAGAAGTATCCAGAGTTAATATATGCCAATGTCTTAATAAAATTGTCCTAATCTTTGCCCAACTATCATTATAGGTACTAATGAATCTTATTGTTTCATCTCTCTGTTCATTGTTGGGTTTATATAGCATATCTTGCCTATGTGTATATCTTACTTTATTGTAGGCCTTTTTTAAACAACTCTGGGTATAACCTCTATCTTTAAATCTCTGTTTCAAGTCACCAACTTCTAATTTAAAAGTTTCTAGTTTAGTACAATTACGCCGGTGTCTGAGTTATTGTCCCTGTGGTATGTTTTGGAGCAAGTGGGAGGGATGGTGACTGTCAGCTCTTAATAATGTATTTCCTGCTGTTTGTTTTCTATAGGTTGAGGTCACTATGAATCGATTTTCATTTTTAACTATTAAATCCAGAAAACTAATTTCCATTTTGCTATATGTATAAGTAAACTTCAAATTATATTGATTATTATTCAATGTATCAATAAATTGGATCAACTGTTCTTCTGTGTCTTCCCATACCATCAATGCATCATCTATAAACCATATCCATAATCCTATACAGTCTTTTTGTGGACCATCCCAAATATATTCATTTTCCCACTTACTTAGGTACAAACATGCGTACGTGGGTGCATAACAAGTACCCATGGCTATACCTAGGATTTGCTCATAAATATTTTAGTTAAAGACAAAATAGTTATGTCTTAGCAAGAAGTCCAGAAGGGAAATTACAAAATTAGTGTGATCATATTGATGTCCTCTTTGTTCTAAAAAATGTTTACAGATCTCTACTCCTCTGTCATGAGGGATAGAAGAATATAACCCTTCTACATCTATTGCTACTAAAATTGTATTGTTGTGTACCGGTAATCCTTCTAGCTTTTTTATAGGACATCTAATGAGTCTTTGACAAAGGGAAGGAGTGTATTAAGGAAGGGTCTAAGGCAATAATCTACATACTCCGAGATTTTTTCTGTTAGGGAACCAATCCCAGATATTATGGGTCTACCCGGAGGGGGTAGTTTACCCTTATGCAGTTTTGGGATAGTGTAAAATGTAGGTATTATGGGAAATTTTACTTTCAGGAAATCAAATTCTCTTTTATTTATAATGCCTTCTGCTAGAGCTTTACCCAAAATGATATTTAGTTGTTCCGAATACGTCTCTGTAGGATCGCTTTTAAGACATTTATAGTGCAATTTGTCAAGGACTTGTTTTGTACATTCATGTAGATAATCTTTTGTATTTAGTATAACAACATTTCCTCCCTTATCTGAGGGCTTTATAGTGATGTGATTGTTGGCCTGAAGTTCTTTTGAAGCTATCTGTTGTTTGTCCGTTAGATTTTTATTAGATTGTTCAATTAACTCCATGTCCTGGATCTCTTTTTCCACTCATTTGACAAAATTATGTACACTTGGGAATGTAGAAAGCGAAGGCATATAATTAGATTTATTTTTTAAGGAGCTAAATCCTATATGTTAATGACTATGTTCATCTAGGGTGCTGCTTTCTGATGCCATTATCCTCCAAACTAAACAATACTTGACGATCATGTATATCAAGTGTATTTTCTTTTGGTTTTGTCTCAAAGGTTTTCTTTAATATTAATTTTCTTGCGAATAAGTTCAAATCTTTAACCACTGTGAATTTGTCATATTTGTTAGTAGGGGCAAAAGATAACCTTTTCCTAAAACCTGACTTTGGGAGTCTGTGAGAGCTGCATCAGAAAGATTCACCAGTTTTTTTAGTTTTTATTAAGCAGATCAGTGTACCTGGGAGGTGTGGAACAGCTACAGTGGGATCTCCAACAGTCCTGAACTCTGACCACTACGATGGTGAAGTTTGATGCAGCAGCGGTGAAGGATTGCCTCCATGGGGGTATGAGTGAGTACTTAACCTGCACAAGTATTATATACAGCTTTGATTGCCCGGAGCTCCCTGGTGAGCGTTTTGCGATAGTAAAGGGACTATGCTGTGTTCATACAGTCTGCTCCCTGACACACTCCACAGCCAATACTACTACTTTATATTTTCTGCCTCACCGGACATATACAACTCCTTTTACTAGTAGTGTTTCTGTTTTGGGAACTATTTTCACAGACTGTTGACTCCTGTGATGTAACAGGATTTTGAGACTTTATTTTTTTTTATTTTTTTTTCTATTTATGAGAGCTTTCTTTTCCCATCAGTGCACTATGGTTTAATATGGGGTATACATACTATAGGTATAGCCATTTTCTTGACTGTTATTCAAGTCTGAGGAAGGGACCTGAGCGGTTCTGAAATGTCACATATGGAATAAAAGACACATTGTTTTTTTTGCTGAAGACCAGTGAGTTCTTTTTGTTCTATTTTTGATTTATCTATAGGAATAGATATAATGGGGTAGATTTACCAAGCAGCGGATACTGCAATCCACTCCCAAAGTTTCCGACTCACCAGAAACTTAAGTTAAGAAGCAGCGGTCATAAGACCGCTGCCCCTTAACTGGTACACCACCACTGAGATGGCAGACTGCTGTGCAATCATCCCGATCTGATCGAGATGGTTGACACCTTTTGCTACCCAGAAATGCTTGTGCAATGTTAAATGCCAACATCGCTAAATGCTGACAGCATATGCTGTCGGCATTTAACATTGCACAAGCATTTCTGGTGAAATGTTTGTGCAATGCCGCCTCCCGGCACATTAACAGCCAATCGGCCACTAGCAGGAGGTGTCAATCATCCTTATCGGATCGGGATGATTGCAGTCCACCACCTCAGTGGTGGTGTATGAGTTAATTGGCAGCGAATCATGTCTGCCCAACATATAATAAATCTATCCCATAGGCAAAGGTATTTAAAGATATAGATATAATAATATATTTTTACAATAAAAATAAAAAATTTCTGTATGTGAGCAATGTAAAATATGAATAACTCCAGTCGGGTTAGCGTGTAAGCAATAAGTGTTAGGTTTTATACACTCTGAATTGTTTTAAACAGCACAGGATTATCCACACCTTCCAAAAGGACCTGCAACCAGCTGTAATATTGCTGAGTGGCATAATTCAGACTGGACAGACGATACCACAGACAAGATTACAAGTGAAGGATGTTCTGTGAATGAGGCTGAGAGAGATTCCTTACCTAATAGTTTATGTGCATACATGAGGCGGCCAGTCCTCATTTTTATCTTGTGAGTAGATATTGTTTAACAAGAAGTGTGTTAATAAATTTCCTTTACTTCTAATTTAAGTACAGGCTCTGTGCACCTCCATTTTGATATTTATTACATCTTCAATGTAGGTTGCGATGCTGCTTTGAAAGTATTTGCCAGTATCAGAACAGCATCGCCACTCAGAGATGTATAGTAAAACGCCTCTCAGCGAGACTGCCCTCAAACACTGATTTCAGCCCTCTTGAATATTCAGCTGCAAGCTTGATCCCAGGATGGATCCCTTTTGAATATATCGCCACTTTGATGATGTTTCAATCGTCATGGCCCTGATGTGTTCAGCTAGCAGCCAGTTGTGCATTTCTGCTCCTTCAACAAGGATACCAAGAGAATAAGGCAAATTTGATAAAAGAAGTGCATTGGAAAGTAGTTTTTAAATTGTATGCTCTATCCAAACCATTAAATAAAAAATTGGGCTTTACGTCCCTTTCCTATGCCTTTAATAATCCATACACAGCAGAGATGTCCAACATAGGGCCCCATCGCAGCTCTCCAATGCTTTTATATTTGGCCTATACTTTTCCAACCCATATTTTACTATTCATTTCCTTATTGACAACGCATATACAACTACTAGTTTGGCAACTAAGTCATTCTCGGTAACGGTAAACTGAGTTTGTGTAAATATGGAAATATAGGGCACTTATCTTAAAAAGAATTGCTTGTCTAAAATCTGTTTATATTGAGTAAATATTTTTGTTTCAATAGATTTTCTACAGTTTTTAGCCTGCGCACAAAACAAAATTGAATATGGCCCTTTAAACAGTTGGACACCATATATTTAGAGGAAATTTTGGGCGGAAATTTGTCTTTTTTTTTTTTTATAAATGTTTTTTTTTCCTGAGAACATAACACAGCAAACATATTCCCGAAATGAGATCCCTGAACCAAATGCATTTAGAGCCGTATCAGACAGTCATAAATTGTCTAGGAAGCAAGAAGGGCAATATAACTTCCTGATTTATTCTTCACTGAAGGTTCCAGTTGTTTTGTGCTAAGAGAACTCATCTTTGCTGATCCATGTCTTCACACAGAGATTCTTGTTTCTATGGTGATAGGGGGGAGCTGTGCCTTTATCTTCTGTAGACAGAAATAATCTGGCACAAAACACAATCTTCCTAGCATTTCTCACAAGAGACCATGATTTCTACTGACAACAAGGTCTTGTCCAAACAATTATATAACTGCACATAGAAATTGAAATAACAATTTTAAAAGGAACAGTTGTTGACTGGGCAGATACAGAAGTTCTAATTTTACTCTCTCTTCTTTTAATTTCAATATAGTGTAAAACTGCTATAGTTTTAAATAGTGTCCTGTTACAGACCATAAAACCATCCATCCATTAGTTCTCTGAGAGACTTCCTAGTAGATACAATTTTTCCTAAAAATATTCAGTATGGAATTAAAAAACATCACTTTCTTTTTGTTTGTTTTTTGTATCATCGTGTTGCTAAAAAAATATGGGCTCTTAAGATTTTCCTTGGTCTGGTAGAAATTGGGCATATATGTCAACCTCTGTATATATGTATTAGGAGAAAAGTGAGCACTCTCTGGCCATTTATAAAAAACAGTATAAGTTTTGTTTGTGATGTTTCAAGTTATCAGTCCCTTAGTCAAAATATTTTTCATGAATAACCATAGACTGCTGGGTTTGCTCTTAAAATGTGATTTCTCGTCCATCCATACACTCAGCTGTCCTTGGATTACGTGTGAGTTCTTGAGTTTATTTCTTTAATAATAAAAATTCTATGTGCAGAACTTAGGAATGTAAAATATGGTTAACGTGCTTCATGTTTCATGCTTTAGATCTAATGCGGCATCGAGTTAGCGCACATAAAGAATTACCAATCTTAAAGAGTGTTCTTGAAATATTAAATATAAAATATGAAAAAATATTAAGTATTAAAAATGATTATACATACTTTAAAAAAAATGAAATAATCCATAGTGTGTTTATATATATATATATATATATATATATATATATATATATATATATATATATATATATATTGTCAGGGTGCCAGGAATCAGACTGAGACGAGAAGTGCAAAAATAATCACACCTTTATTCATAGCAAAAAATAATAAAAAGTCCACAAGTCAAATAACAAGCCAGGAGTAAAAACCAGAGCTGGTAGTCAGACGAGCCGAGTCAGGAGCCAAAACGAATAGTCAGACGAGCCGGAATCAGGAACAAGGAAAACAACAGAGTCAGGAACAAGCCAGGGATCAGGAGCTAGGAAGGACGTCAGGCAGCCAGGTAATACACAGGAACTCTCACAAACAGGTCTGAGACAACGCAAAGGCAAAGCATACTGAACAGAGGCCCTTTAAATAATAAGTGATGACATCACAATTCTGAGACTGCATCCTGTCTCACATGGATGATGCACACCAGTCTGGCCATAAAAGGAAGTGTAGGAAATGAGCAGCATCCCCCACAATGCACCATAGTCAGGAAGAGAGGTGAGTAAAATGGCTGCCAGCAGCACATGGCAACAACAGGGAAAAAACCCTGACAGTACCCTCCCCTTAATGACCCCTCCCCCGCGGGAGGACAAAAGGCTTATTGGGGAAATGGGCATGGAAGGCATGGAGGAGGGTGGGAGCATGAACATCAGAGGAGGGAACCCAAGAACGCTCCTCCAGACCGTAGCCCCTCCAGTGAACCAAATACTGTACATGGCCCCTGGACATACGAGAGTCAATAATGCTGCTGACCTTATACTCCTCATGGTTATCAACAAAGATAGGAAAGGGATGAGGCAACACAGTGGTAAACCGATTACAAACCAATGGTTTCAAGAGAGGGAGACATGAAAAACATTGCAGATGCGCATAACAGGAGGAAGGTCAAGAGCATTGGCCACAGGATTAACGCGTCGGAGTATTCAAAAAGGACCAACATAACGGGGAGCCAATTAATTGGAAGGCACACGAAGGTTCAAGTTGCGGGAGGACAGCCAAACTCTCTCACCAACCTGGTAGAAAGGTGCGGGTAGACGCCTACAATCAGCCTGGAACTTTTGGTGCTGCATAGAACGATGAAGGCAATCCTGAATCTGCACCCACATGGAACGGAGTTGCCGGAGATGCTCCTCCAAAGCCGGAATACCCTGACACATGAATGAATCGGGCAACAAGGATGGTTGAAACCCATAATTCGCCATGAATGGGGATAACTTGGAGGAAGCATTAATAACACTATTACTTGAGCAAACTCTGCCCAAGGTAACAGTTCAGACCAATTATTGTGGTGATCTGAGACATAGCAATGGAGGAACTGTTCCAGAGCTTGATTAGACCGTTCCGCAGCCCCATTGGATTGAGGGTGATATGCAGAGGAGAAGGAAAGCTGGATCCCCATTTGAGCACAAAAGGAACGCCAAAATCTGGAGACAAACTGGCTACCCCAGTCCGACACTATCTCCTTGGGTAACCCATGTAAATGGAAGACCTCCCGGGCAAAAATCGAAGCAAGCTCCTGAGCAGTAGGCAGCTTCATCAAGGGAATGCAATGTGACATTTTAGAAAAACGGTCAACCACCATAAGGATAACAGTATTTCCATTGGAAACAGGGAGCTCAACAATGAAGTCCATGGAAAGATGTGTCTAATGACGCTCACCATTAGCAATAGGTTGAAGAAGACCCACAGGAAGATGTCGAGGAGTCTTATTCTGTGCACAAACTGAGCAGGAGGCAACATACGCAGTAGTATCAGAACGAAGACCTGGCCACCAGAATTGTCGAGTGACAGACCAAATCATTTGGTTCTTGCCTGGGTGACCTGCGGCTTTAGGATAGTGGTAAGTGTGCAAAAGTTTAGTTCGAAGATTCTCAGGAACAAGACACTTACCACTAGCTTTCTCAGGAGGTGCATTGGTTTGTGCAGCCAGGATCTCCTCCCCCAAGGGAGAAGTCAAATTAGTACATATGGTAGCCAAAATATGGTCAGGAGGTATAACAGGAGTAGGTACAGACTCCTCCTTGGACAGAGACAAAAATTGTCGAGAGAGGGCATCAGCCCTAACATTCTTACTACCAGGCAGGTAGGAGACCACATAATTAAACCGAGACAAAAATAACGCCCATCTGGCCTGTCGGGGCTTCAAACGTTTTGCTTCAGATAGATAAGTTAAATTCTTGTGGTCAGTAAGAATGAGCACTGGCACGCTAGTACCCTCGAGAAGATGCCTCCATTCCTTGAGTGCCAAAATTATGGCCAGTAATTCCCTGTCGCCAATTTCATAATTGCAGTCCGCTGGAGACAATTTCTTAGAGAAGAAACCACACAGATGCAAGGAACCGTCAGGCGTAGGACATTGATACAAGAGAGCACCTACTCCAGTCTTAGACGCATCGACCTCAAGAAAGAAAGGCAGGACAGGGTTAGGATGAGCCAGAACTGGAGCGGCAGCAAAGACAGTCTTAAGACTATCAAAGGCCTTAATGGCAGTAGGTGACCATTAGAGTGGATCATTCTCTTTACGGGTCATGTCTGTGATAGGTTTGACCAAGGAAGAAAAGTTTTTAATAAACTTTCTATAGTAATTGGCGAACCCCAAAAAATGTTGAATAGACCGAAGACCAACTGGGTGAGGCCACTGCAGAACTTCAGATAACTTGTCAGGATCCATGGAGAACCCTGCAACGGAGATAACATAACCTAGGAAGGTTACTTGAGTGAGATGGAACTCACATTTCTCGAGTTTACAAAACAGGTCGTTCTCACGTAGTCTCTGAAGAACCTGTGTAATATCAGAACGATGAGCCTCAAGTGTGGGTGAGTGTATGAGGATGTCATCTAAGTACACCACAACACACTGTTGCAACATATCTCGTAGGACATCATTAATAAATTCCTGAAAAACAGCAGGAGCATTACATAGGCCAAAGGGCATTACAAGATAATCATAATGCCCGCTCCTGGTGTTAAATGCTGTTTTCCATTTGTGACCCTCCTTAATCCTAACGAGATAGTACGCTCCACTCAAATCAAGTTTAGTAAAGACTGTAGCTCCCTTAAGGCGGTCAAAGAGTTCCATAATGAGCAGAATAGGGTAAGCATTCTTAATGGTAAGACGATTAAGACCCCTATAATCGATACATGGTCTTAACTCGCCACCCTTTTTCTTCACGAAGAAGAAGCCAGTCCCTTCAGGAGAGCAGGATTTGTGGATGATTCCCCGTGACAGAGCATTGGCAACATACTCCTCCATAGCACAATTCTCTGCAACAGTCAGAGAGTACACCCGGCCCCGAGGAGGAATGGCTCCGGGTTGCAGGTCTATGGCACAATCGTAAGACCGGTGAGGAGGCAACGTACCGGCACGCACCGTGTCAAACACGTCTAGGAACTCTCGGTACTCCTCTGGCAATTGAGATACTGAAGAAGTGCACAAGACTTTAACTGGTTTCCGAAGACAAGTGGAAATACATTGCGTGGACCACAACAAAATTTCGGACCTGCACCAGTCGAAACCTGGATTGTGCTTTTGGAGTCAGGGATAACCCAGAACAACTGGAAAATGCGGAGAGTTTATCACCTGGAACTGGAGGGTTTCAAAATGGAGAGCCCCAAAAGCCATGGACAACGGAGCAGTTTCGTGAGTAACGAGTGCGGGCTGAAGGGGCCTGCATCAATGGCCTCAATAGCAAGCAGAACTGACAAAGGCAAAACAGGAATGGAGTGCTTTGATACAAAAGCACTGTCAATGAAATAGCCCACAGCACCGGAGTCAACAAAAGCCTGGGTGGCTATGGAGGAGTCCACCCAGGAAAGGACAAATGTGACAAAAGGTTTCTGCCCCCGACAGGACCTTAGGTGTGAGCGTTTCCCGGCCGTGTAGGACAAGACTTCAAAGGTGACCCTGTAACCCACAATAGAGGCAGAGCCTCTCCCTCCTCCTAAAGGCCATCTCTGCCGCAGAGAGACGCGTGAATCCCAACTGCATTGGCTTAGCAGTACCTGGTGACTCGGGATCAGGAGGCATGGTAGGAGGGGTAGGCATGGGTGGGAACGAACACGTAAGAGACAACGGAACAGGAGGCTTCCGCAAGCGCTCCTTGAAAGAGGGCCTCTCTCTGAGTCTGATGTCAATTAGGATCAAAAAAGACACCAATGCCTCGAGATCCTCTGGTAAATCTCTGGCAGCAACTTCATCTTTAATCGCATCAGAGAGTCCATGAAAGAAGGCGGTAATAAGGGCTTCATTGTTCCAACCTACCTCTGCGGCAAGCATACGGAACTCAATAGCATACTGAGCAACAGATCTTGTATCTTGCTTAATGGACATGAGTCGTTTAGCAGCAGAGGAGGAGCGAGCCAGAACATCAAATACCCTTTGAAAGGAGGCCACAAATTCAGGGTAATTTGAAATCACAGGTTTATTAGTCTCCCACAAGGGATTAGCCCAGGCAAGAGCTGTGTCAGAAAGTAACCAGATGAGAAATCCCACCTCAGCTCTGTCAGAGGGAAAAGCCTGAGGTAACATCTCAAACTAAATGCCCACCTGGTTCAAAAACCTTCTGCACTGAATAGGATCGCCTCCATATCGCTGAGGTAGAGGTGCAGAACCGGACATGCTCCTGGTAGGCATAGGTGCAGCAGTGGAAACAGGAGCAGCCATAACTTGCGGGACACTTTGGTCCAAATGTGCAGTGCGAGTCAGCAGGGTTTGCAGGGCTAGTGCAAATTTATCCAAGCGGTGATCCTGTTCATCCATCCTGGAAATGATGGCAGGTAAAGGTGGATTATTAGCACCATCAGGATTCATGGCCTTTGCATAATGTCAGGGTGCCATGAATCAGACTGAGACGAGAAGTGCAAAAATAATCACACCTTTATTCATAGCAAAAAATAATAAAAAGTCCACAAGTCAAATAACAAGCCAGGAGTCAAAACCAGAGCTGGTAGTCAGACGAGCCGAGTCAGGAGCCAAAGCGAATAGTCAGACGAGCCGGAATCAGGAACAAGGAATACAGCAGAGTCAGGAACAAGCCAGGGATCAGGAACCAGGAAGGACGTCAGGCAGCCAGGTAATACACAGGAACTCTCACAAACAGGTCTGAGACAACGCAAAGGCAAAGCATACTGAACAGAGGCCCTTTAAATAATAAGTGATGACATCACAATTCTGAGACTGTGCCAGTCACTTATTTGGCACAGAAAGGGTTATCAGACCCATTCTACTGTCACTAATATATCACAATCTAGCCACACCAGGCCAGCATGTGATTTAGTGGGTGCAAGGGTCAACAATACTCTCTAGTCTATACTAGCATTAAAAGAAATATCCATAACCCCCCTTTAATGCCACCCACACTAAACTAACTATAATATCTAGCTCAAAAACTGCCACCACTAATGATTTATTAAAGGAAAAATCCTAAGGAAAAACCCAGACTTACACATTAACTCTCAGAATACAATTTAGCAAAGAATAACCTAAATTATACAGTTCCAATACTCCAGTCCTTTCAGTAACGTGGTTCAATTATTAGACAAAGGCCAAAGCTGTCAGGGTTTTTTCCCTGTTTTGTTTGCCATGTGCTGCTGGCAGCCATTTTACTCACCTCTTGCTGACTATGGTGCATTGTGTGGGTTGCTGCTCATTTCCTGCACTTCCTTTTATGGCAAGACTGGTGTGCATCATCCATGTGAGACAGGATGCAGTCTCAGAATTGTGATGTCATCACTTATTATTTAAAGGGCCTCTGTTCAGTATGCTTTGCCTTTGCTTTGTCTCAGACCTGTTTGTGAGAGTTCCTGTGTATTACCTGGCTGTCTGACGTCCTTCCTGGTTCCTGATCCCTGGCTTGTTCCTGACTCTGCTGTTTTCCTTGTTCCTGATTCCGGCTCGTCTGACTATTCGCTTTGGCTCGTGACTCAGCTCGTCTGACTACCAGTTCTGGTTTTGACTCCTGGCTTGTTATTTGACTTGTGGACTTTTTATTATTTTTTTGTTATTAATAAAGGTGTGATTATTTTTGCACTTCTCGTCTCATTCTGATTCCTGGCACCCTGACATTACGCAAAGGCCATGAATCCTGATGGTGCTAATAATCCACCTTTACCTGCCATCATTTCCAGGATGGATGAACAGGATCACCGTTTGGATCAATTTGCACTAGCCCTGCAAACCCTGCTGACTTGCACTGCACATTTGGACCAAAGTGTCCCACAAATTATGGCTGCTCCTGTTTCCGATGCTGCACCTAGTCCTACCAGGAGCATGTCCGGTTCTGCACCTCTACCTCAGCGATATGGAGGCGATCCTATTCAGTGCAGAGGGTTTTTGAACCAGGTGGGCATTTACCTCAGGTGTTTCCCTCTGACAGAGCTAAGGTGGGATTTCTCATCTCGTTACTCTCTGACACAGCTCTTGCCTGGGCTAATCCCTTGTGGGAGACTAATAAACCTGTAATTTCAAATTACCCTGAATTTGTGGCCTCCTTTCGAAGGGTATTTGATGTTCTGGCTTGCTCCTCCTCTGCTGCTAAGCGACTCATGTCCATTCAGCAAGGTACAAGATCTGTTGCTCAGTATGCTATTGAGTTCCGTACACTTGCCGCAGAGGTTGGTTGGAACAATGAAGCCCTTGTTGCCGCCTTCTTTCATAGGCTCTCTGATGTGATTAAAGATGAAGTTGCTGCCAGAGATTTACCAGAGGATCTCGAGGCATTGGTGTCTTTTTTGATCCTAATTGACATCAGACTCAGAGAGAGGCCCTCTTTCAAGGAGCGCTTGCGGAAGCCTCCTGTTCTGTTGTCTCCTACGTGTTCATTCTCACCCATGCCTCCCTCTCCTCCCATGCCTCCTGGTCCCGAGTCACCAGGTACTGCTGAGCCGATGCAGTTGGGATTCACGCATCTCTCCACGGTGGAGAGGGCCTTTAGGAGGAGGGAGGGGCTCTGCCTCTATTGTGGGTTACAGGGCCACCTTTTGAAGTCTTGTCCTACACGGCCGGGAAATGCTCACACCTAAGGTCCTGTTGGGGGCAGACCTTGGGTGGTTTATCCTCGTCCCCGGAAACGCTTAAGGAGAAACCTTTGGTCACAGTTGTCCTTTCCTGGGTGGACTCCTCCATAGTCACCCAGGCTCTTGTTGACTCCGGTGCTGCGGGCTATTTCATTGACAGTGCTTTTGTATCAAAGCACTCCATTCCTGTTTTGCCTCAGTCTATTCCGCTTGCTATTGAGGCCATTGATGGCAGGCCCATTCAGCCCGCATTTGTTACTCACAAAACTGCTCCGTTGTCCATGGCTGCTGGGGCTCTCCATTTTGAAACCCTCCAGTTCCAGGTGATAAACTCTCCGCATTTTCCCGTTGTTCTGGGTTATCCCTGGCTCCAAAAGCACAATCCCAGTCTCGACTGGCGCAGGTCCGAAATTTTGTCGTGGTCCCCGCAATGTATTTCCACTTGTCTTCGGAAACCAGTTAAAGTCTTGTGCACTTCTTCGGTATCTCAATTGCCAGAGGAGTACCGAGAGTTCCTAGAAGTTTTTGACAAGGTGCATGCCAGTACATTGCCTCCTTACCGGTCTTACGATTGTGCCATAGACCTGCAACCCGGAGCTATTCCTCCTCGGGGCCGGGTTTACCCTCTGTCTGTTGCAGAGAATTGTGCTATGGAGGAGTATGTTGCTGATGCTCTGTTGTGGGTGATCATCCTTAAATCCTGCTCTCCTGCAGGGACTGGCTTCTTCTTTGTGAAGAAAAAGGTGGTGAGTTAAGACCATGCATCGATTATAGGGGTCTTAATCGTCTTACCATTAAGAATGCTTACCCTATTCTGCTCATTACGGAACTCTTTGACCGCCTCAAGGGAGCTACGGTCTTTACTAAACTTGATTTGAGAGGAGCGTACAATCTCGTTAGGATCAAGGAGGGCCACGAATGGAAAACTGAGTTTAACACCAGGAGCGGGCATTATGAGTATCTTGTAATAACCTTTGGCCTATGTAATGCTCCTGCTGTTTTCCAGGAATTTATTAATGATGTCCTACTAGATATGTTGCAACAGTGTGTTGTGGTGTACTTAGACGACATCCTTATACACTCACCCAGACTTGAGGTTCATCGTTATGATGTTACACGGGTTCTTCAGAGACTACGTGAGAACGGCCTGTTTTGTAAACTCGAGAAATGTGAGTTCCAACAGACTCAAGTAACCTTCCTAGGTTATGTTATATCCATTGCAGGATTTTCCATGGATCCTGACAAGTTATCTGCAATTCTGCAGTTGCCTTGCCCAGTTGGTCTTCGGTCTATTCAATGTTTTATGGGTTTCCCCAATTACTATAGAAAGTTTATTAAAAACTTTTCTGCCCTGGTCAAACCTATCACAGACATGACCCGTAAAGAGAATGATCCACTCCATTGGTCACCTTCTGCCATTAAGGCCTTTGATAGTCTTAAGACTGCCTTTGCTGCCACTCCAGTTCTGGCTCATCCTAACCCTGTCCTGCCTTTCGTTCTTGAGGTCGATTCATCTGAGACTGGAGTAGATGCCCTCTTGTCTCAACATCCTACGCCTGATGGTTCCTTGCATCCGTGTGGTCTCTTCTCTAAGAAATTGTCTCCAGTGGAGTGCAATTATGAAATTGGCGACAGGGAATTACTGGCCATAATTTTGGCACTCTCTGTTTAATTATGTGGTCTCCTACCTGCCTGGTAGTAAGAATGTTAGGGCTGACAATTTTCGCCTCTGTCCAAGGAGGAGTCTGTACCTACTCCTGTTATACCTCCTGACCATATTTAGCTACCATACGTACTAATTTGACTTCTCCCTTGGGGGAGGAGATCCTGGCTGCACAAACCAATGCACCACCTGAGAAACCTAGTGGTAAGTGTTTTGTTCCTGAGAATCTTCGAACTAAACTTTTGCACACTTACCACTATCCTAAAGCCGCAGGTCACCCAGGCAAGAACCAAATGATTTGGTCTGTTACTCGACAATTCTGGTGGTCAGGTCTTCATTCTAATGTTGCTGCGTATGTTGCCTCCTGTTCAGTTTGTGCACAGAATAAGACTCCTCGACATCTTCCTGTGGGTCTTCTTCAACCTATTGCTAATGGTGAGCATCCTTGGACACATCTTTCCATGGACTTCATTGTCGAGCTCCCTGTTTCCAATGGCAATACTGTTATCCTTATGGTGGTTGACCGTTTTTCTAAAATGTCACATTGCATTCCCTTGATGATGTTGCCTACCCCTCAGGAGCTTGCTTCAATTTTTGCCCGGGAGGTCTTCCATTTACATGGGTTACCCAAGGAGATAGTGTTGGACCAGGGTAGCCAGTTTGTCTCCAGATTTTGGCGTTCCTTTTGTGCTCAAATGGGGATCCAGCTTTCCTTCTCCTCGGCATATCACCCTCAATCCAGTGGGGCTGCGGAACGGTCTAATCAAGCTCTGGAACAGTTCCTCCATTGCTATGTATCAGATCAACACAATAATTGGTCTGAACTGTTACCTTGGGCAGAGTTTGCTCGTAATAGTGCTATTAATGCTTCCTCCAAGCTATCCCCGTTCATGGCGAATTATGGGTTTCAACCATCCTTGTTGCCCGATTCATTCATGTCTCAGGGTATTCCAGCTTTGGAGGAGCATCTCCGGCAACTCCGTTCCACGTGGGTGCAGATTCAGGATTGCCTTCATTGTTCTATGCAGCCCCAAAAGTTCCAGGCTGATCATAGGCGTCTGCCCTCCTCTTCCTACCAGGTTGGTGAGAGAGTTTGGCTGTCCTCCCACAACTTGAACCTTCCTGTGCCTTCCAATAAACTGGCTCCCCGTTATGTTGGTCCTTTTCGAATACTCCGAAGGGTCAATCCTGTGGCCTACGCTCTTGACCTTCCTCCTGCAATGCGCATCTCCAATGTTTTTCATGTCTCCCTCTTGAAACCATTGGTTTGTAATCGGTTTACCACTGTGTTGCCTCGTCCCCGTCCTATCTTTGTTGACAACCATGAGGAGTATTTTGGTCAGCAGCATTATTGACTCTCGTATGTCCAGGGGTCATGTACAGTATTTGGTTCACTGGAGGGGCTACGGTCCGGAGGAGCATTCTTGGGTTCCCTCCTCTGATGTTCATGCTCCCACCCTCCTCTGTGCCTTCCATGCCCATTTCCCCAATAAGCCTTTTGTCCTCCCATGGGGGAGGGGGTCGTTGAGGGGAGTGTACTGTCAGGGTTTTTTCCCTGTTTTGTTTGCCATGTGCTGCTGGCAGCCATTTTACTCACCTCTCTTGCCTCACTCACCTCTCTTATGGTGCATTGTGGGGGATGCTGTTCATTTCCTGCACTTCCTTTTATGGCCAGACTGGTGTGCATCATCTGTGTGAGACAGGATGCAGTCTCAGAATTGTGATGTCATCACTTATTATTTAAAGGGCCTCTGTTCAGTATGCTTTGCCTTTGCGTTGTCTCAGACCTGTTTGTGAGAGTTCCTGTGTATTACCTGACTGTCTGACGTCCTTCCTTGTTCCTGATCCCTGGCTTGTTCCTGACTCTGCTGTTTTCCTTGTTCCTGATTCCGGCTCATCTGACTATTCGCTTTGGCTCCTGACTCGGCTCGTCTGACTCGTCGTTTGACTCCTGGCTTGTTATTTGACTTGTGGACTTTTTATTATTTTTTTGTTATTAATAAAGGTGTGATTATTTTTGCACTTCTCGTCTCAGTCTGATTCATGGCACCCTGACAAAAGCTTAATAAAGGAATTATTTATTATGCCAAAAATATCATGCACAATGCATTATTAATAAAAAGTTGTTACAAATACAATTAAACACAGCAAACAGTTTTTAAAATAAAAAAGGAGAAAAACAGATTGAATACTTTACTAGTCTTTGGAATCTGTTACCAGAGAGATGGCATGAAGCAAATGGTTCCTTACTCTATGTTGTCACAGCCTCCCTTGTAAGAATGACAATCTTATAGTTAAAAATAAGATTCTTATACCTATTTTCCAGAGATCAAGTTGCCTGACCACACCCTCCTGGGCAGGCTAAGAAACCCCCCTGTCTTTATGACCGTCAATAAACTAAGTCTTTGCCTGAAATTATAGAACCCATTATAATTTCTGCTAGGTAAATCTATTTTCATATATATATATATATATATATATATATATATATATATATATATAGACAGGCACTCTCTTAGTTTCGTTGGGAGAATCAATTTGATATCAAATATGACAGGGTTGTTATATTTCCCTTAATTGAATGTCATAACAGTTTTAAACACATATATACATTATACCCATGTCCCTTTATTGACCTTATCAGTTTTTGTGACTGAGGCCCTGTTTTTGCATCATGCCCGCTGCTGACAGTCTGAGCCATAAAGGTCCCCCCTGTGTGAGCATTTATGAGGCTTCTGGCACTTCAAAGAAAACACAAACAGACAGTTCTTCTTGAAAAACAAATCTTTTTTAGCTCACAGGCTAAACAGAATTAACCCCTTAGCAGCTAAATCCTGAGGTATTTGTAACAATATATATATATATATATATATATATATATATATATATATATATACAAGCCCAAAGTTTTCAGCAAAAAGAGCAAAATAGCGGTAAAAACATAAACTTTATTCAAGTGTAGTCACACTCATTAAAACATGGGGGTATCAGCATAAAAATAGAACAAAAAACAAAAATCAAACATGAGAACAAATAGCTGACATGTTTCGGCACACAGCCGTAATCATAGCTAATGGGCACACCTGTGTTAGACAATTAGTACCCTTCTCTAAATTCTCATTGGTTGCAATAAAATCATGTTGAAAATTGTCACTCCTCCTTATTATTTATTAATAACTTACAATACAATCTTGATTAAATCTAATAGGATAGAACTCTTAACTGGAGGAACATAATTCTAACAAAATTGCGTCTATTATATTTGATATAAATTCAAACTTAAACACTTAGCCAGACTAACGTTACAATAGGAGTGAATGATAACTAGATGGATAGCAGCAGTTCTAATATCTTGTATATTAATAATAAAAAACCTTAGTAGATAGTAGAAAAAGTTGTAACCATACAATTCCTTCATTAAAGATATATTAAAAAACTTATTGCATCCAAATGTGTAGATAAAGAATGTATGAAAATTCCATGAAAAAAGTGTAAAGTGTTTTTGAAACACCAAATACAGCAATGAATCCGGACTTGGTATGTAGTTAATGAATCAACAAATAAGATCAAATGTATTCATTCAGGATTATCCTGTCTTTGTTTAAGTATATACCACACCAAATCCACATTCATTACAGTAACACAAATTAAGAAAGATTGGAAGAAATCTATTTCCAATAGTTAATTAAGTTAAACTCAGAGTTCAAACCTGAGGGGACTCTGGTGCCCAATCTAAATATCCAGAACATCTCCCTCTTGCCCAGCAATTTATCTCTGTCCCCTCCCCTAGGGGGGGTAGCCACCCTTTCAATAGCCTGCCAGCGAAAAGTGGTCAAAGTCTTATTGTGCCTTTTAGCAAAGTGCTGGACAAGAGGGGTTGTTGCTGTTCCTGAACTGATCGTGGATAAATGGTTCCTAATTCTCGTGTTGGCATCATTTGAGGTTAGTCCTACATACTGTAGGGAACACTCTATACATGTTATTAAATAAATAACATAAGTAGTGGTACAGTTGAGACATGTATCAATCTTAAATGTTTCTCCTGTACTAGTCGAATGGAAGCTGTCAGAAAATATTGCGTATTCACAAGGTCTGCATTTACGTTTACCACACTTATATAGCCCTTTGTGTTGTATCCACGAGCTCTCAGACTTTCTATTAGATTTCGGTAAACAAGAAGGGGACAGAATGTTACCCAAAGTTCTACATTTCCTATATGAACATTTTAGGCCTCTGTCCACACACTCTACTAGACCATCGTCTGCTGCCAACATTTTAAAGTGTTTTTTCACTATTCTACAGATATCTCTGTATTGGGCACTGTACTCAGTGACAAAATAAGACTCTCTCTTTTTCACTGGGTTGATGTTATCTGTTCTCTTTCTTGTATTGAGCAATTTCTTCCTATCTATCCTGGCTACCTGCCCCTGTGCTTTATCCAGGATAGTATCTGCATAGCCTCTCTCTTTGAGTCTTTTTCTCAAATCCTCACTTTGCATGCTAAAAGCTCCATCCTCCGTACAATTTCTCTTTAACCTTATAAATTGTCCCTTAGCCACTGAAAAGGGTACATGTGGAGGATGGCAACTCCTAGCATGCAAAAGTGTGTTGCGTGTTATTGGCTTGCGATATGTGTCACATACTATGCGCCCAATTCCAGTACCAGTCAAAGTCAAGTCTAAGAAGCAAATGCTCTCTTTGTGATGTTCGAAGGTAAAGTTCAAACCCACATCATTATTATTGATCACGGAAATGAAATTGTTCAACTCATCTTCCGTACCCTTCCAAATAAGAAGCAGGTCATCTATGTATCTCCTGTAAAACACAATCTGATCTTTAAATGCATTCTTATCCCCAAAGATGTGGGACAGCTCCCACCAACCCATATACAGGTTGGCGAAAGATGGTGCAAACTTGGCACCCATTGCTGTCCCACACCTCTGGAGATAGAATAGTCCTTCAAACTTGAAGTAATTGTGTGTCAGGAGATACATAGTGACTCTTCGTACGTAATCCTTTAATTCATCAGAAAAATTGGTAAAATTGTGCAGAAAATATGTTATAGCTTCAAGCCCTCTCTCATGTGGTATGGAAGAGTACAGTGATGTGACATCAATTGTCACCCAACTGTACTCTCCCTCCACCCACTTCTCTCCTTCCAAGAGATTAATGACATGTTTAGTGTCTCTCAAATAACTTTGTAATCTGAGAACTAATGGATTCAGAATAGAGTCCAACCACTCTGATAAATGCTCTGATACAGAACCTATACCGCTCACAATTGGGCGGCCTTTAACGTCATCAATACTCTTGTACTGCTTTAACTTGGGCAGATGTTTTTTCCAGTCCACACTGTGAATCACAACATCATCAAGGTTGGCAGCAGCATATTCTCTATGAGGCCTAAGTATTCTATCCATCATATGCTGAAAAGTAGCTGGGGCACCATGCAACCCAAATGGTAACAATTTACACTGGAATAAACCCTCAGGTGTAGAAAAAAAGCAATTTTCTTTCCTTTGCCCTTTCAGTCAGGGGAACCTGCCAGTAACATTTTGTCAAATCTAAAGTGCTTCAATTTCTGGAGCCATCTAATCTCTCTATAATGGGATTATTCCATTCACTCTGTGATACTTCAATTAGCCCTATGTCTAGCATCTTTCTTACTTTTGCATTAACAGCCTCTCTTATAGCCTCTAATATTCTTTAAGATTTCAAGTTAATCTTTTTCCCTGGCTCAGTAATGATTTCCTGTTTAATAAAATGTGCTTTTCCTGGAACTGGGGAGAAAACATCTCTATTTTGTTAAGCAAATTCCTTAACTTCCTGCGTCTGATGAGGTGCTTAAGTCTCTGTAATATGTACCCCTGACTTATTTTTAATTACTTTGTGATTAGTTTTGCTTTGCATCATTATTAAGACCTCTCTCTCTACCCAGGGTTTTAGTACATGAATGTGGTAAATATTTTCTGGCTTCCTCCTGCCTGACTGTCTTTATAATTTACCTCATTGGCCTATTCAATAATTTCATACAGCCCTTGCCACCTTGCAAATAACTTGCATTTAACTGTAGGGATCAGTACAAGAACTCTGTCCCCAGGTTGGAAGACCCTTAGCCTTGCATTCATATTGTAACTGACTTCCTGAGCCTTCTGAACTTTTTCCATATTATCCCTTACTACTTGCATTATGGCTTCCATTTGCACAATGGGTTCTATAACACTGTGGTGAGGAGTGTGTTCCTGCTCCCATGTTTCTTTAGCAATATCCAATTTTACTTCTGGGATGTCTACCATATAATAACTCAAAAGTTGAAAACCCTGTGGAAGATTGAGGTACTTCTCTAATAGAGAACATAAGGTATGGCAACAAACTATCCAAATCCTTTCCATCTTTGTCTATCATTTTACACAACATAGCCTTCAGTATTTTATTAGACCTCTCAACCAGCCCATCAGTTTAGGGATGATGTATTAATGTTCTATGGTGCTTAAATTTAGAAGTTTACACAATAGTGTACAAGAAGCACAGGAATTTTTGCAACACTTAAAAGGTTAATCATTTTGATTGTCATGGCAAAAGTGATATTTTGGCTTGTTCTGTTTATTTGAATATAATGGGTTTAACACCTAAAGGATTAAACACCTTGATTGTTGTGGCAAAAACAATATTATGGCTTAATTTGTTATATTTGAATGAAATGGTTTTTTTTTTCTTTTGTTGTTTTTCTCATTTCTCTCTCTCTCTCCCACCCCTCCCGGAACACATATTTCTAAGAGTATTATGCTAATATATATGATAAGAGTAGTTGATATCTATGTCGTATTTATATTATTTTTTTAAATTAAGCTATGACTAAGGAAATAAAATTTATTACATGGAATGTGGGGGGAATAACCTCACCCATGAAAAGGAAGGCAACTCTAAAACATTTAAGAGACCTAGGTGTAGATATAGCTTTACTACAAGAGACACATCTTAAGGAAACAGAAATTATAAAGCTAAAGACCGGATGGGTGGGAGAGGTTTTCGCAACACCATGCGTACATAGGAAAAAAGGGGTAGCAATATTATTTTAAAAAAAAATTAAATATACAAATATTGATACATTTATAGATAAGGAAGAAAGATATTTGATCCTAAAAATAAAAACTGGGGAACAAATATATACAATCTGTAATGTATACGGCCCTACTAATTTCTCTTCGGTTTTCTGGATAGATATACAATCAAAATTAGTAGAAATGTCAGAAGGTACCCTTATAATGGGCGGTGACTTTAATATGGCCCCCCAAGTGCCGCTAGACAGGTTTAGGTCAAATAAGAATTCTATGTTCAAATCTAAAAGAGATAAACTAGAAGAAAGACTGATCAAGAAAATATCTAGTTACTTAAAACTTAAAGATATATGGAGGATGAAATATCCTGATATTAAGGAATATACTTGTGTATCAAAAGCCTATACGTCTTATTCAAGAACTGATCTTTTTTTGATATCCCAGAAAGTACATAATGAACATATATCTGTAAAAATCAATAAAATCACGATCTCAGATCATGCACCCATATCCTTGAAACTTAAATCTACTAATGTAACTGGCTGTGTCGGGAGGTTGAGATTTCCCGTTTACTTACTTAATGATTTTAAATTTAAAAACTTTTGTGGAACACAATAAAGAGTATCTAAACAAACAAGAATTTTTTTGGAAAGCAGCAAAAATCGGTCTTAAGAGGCGAAATTATAGCTTATGTAAGTGCAATAAAGAAAAACAAAAAAAGACAGAGGAAGAAGTTTTAAGATTTATTACCAATTCATTTAATAATTACATTAGTAGACCAACAGAGGAAAACTGGAATAAATATAACAAAGCCAAAAAAGAAAGAGACACGTTGATGATATATAAAGCGACACAGTTGGATCTCAAAGTAAAAGCGAAATTTTATAGATTTGATAATAAAACTTGGAAATTATTGGCAAATATAACAAAATTTAGTAGTAAGACAAAATAAATTAGTGCCTTAAAATATAAAGATAAACGTATAAAAAACACGGAAGAGATCTTAGAAATATTCGCTGAACATTTTCAAGAGTTGTATCTAAATAGAGAACCTATTAAAAATAAAAAGGAGGCTTTTTGGTCTAGAATTAAATGCAGTAAAATTAAGTCAGAACTCCTTGATATTTTAAATGCACCGATTACAGAGGATGAAATTTCCAAAGCTATTGGAAAATTACCAGGATCTAAAGCGCCTGGTCCTGATCGTCTCCCAAATGAATTTTATAAAATACTGTACTGTGTCCAGAATTGACTCCCACCCTATTAAAATTATTCAATTATTATTATACGGAAGAAAATGAAATATCTAAGAATTTTACAGCATCTTGGACAACTTTAATATTAAAACAAAATAAAGATCCAGAACTAAAAGACTCATATAGACCTATTTCGTTATTGAACACAGACTATAAGCTAATGACAAACATCATCGCCATGCATTTTCAACTACCATTAAAAGAAGTGATCCATTTAGATCAAACGGGATTTATGAAAGGAAGGAAATCTGCTGCAAACATTAGGAAGATAGCGTTAATTCTGGACCATCATAAAAGCCAACTTAAAACAGAAAAGGAATCAATGATCCCAGATAAAGCGATAATTTCGATAGATGCTGAGAAAGCGTTCGATTGTATTTACAGGGATCATTTATTCTTTTCGCTAAAGAAACTGGGTTTTACAGGTAGATGTCTTGAATTAATAAAAAAGATATATAATGCGCCACATCAGTACCTTTTAGTAAACGGTATGCTATCTAGGCGAATCATTTTGGGTAGAGGAACAAGACAAGGCTGTCCAATGTCAGCTCTACTTTTTAACATCGCTATAGAGTCCCTGGCCATTATGATCAGTCAAGAAATTCAAGGAATATTAATCAGAGAAAAAGCAATTTAATTAGCACTATATGAAGACAATCTTTTATTGTTTGTTAGAAAAATACGAAAGAAAATATTCCTCGGATTCTGGAAATAATAGATGAATATAGTTCTTTCACTGGTTATAGGGTTAATACCTCAAAATCAGAGATATTATGGATACATAGAAATGAGGATTCCAATAAGAATAACCAGTTTAAGATAGTGACTGATGCATTTAAGTACTTTGGTATATATATTGCGTCAGACTTAGATAAATGGTACATACTCAATGTTCCTCCAATTTTTACTAAAATAAAGGAAAAGTTGCAGATATGGGCTAAATTGCCACTTTCACTATCAGGTAGAGTAAATTTGTTTAAAATGATCGCCCTGCCAAACATTTTATACATTATCCAAAATATTCCCTGTTTTATAAAAAAAAAAGATTTACATGATCTGCAGATAGCTTCAATAAAGTTTTTATAGGCTATGAAAAAAACAAGAATAGCAAGTAAAAGATTAAGTTTACCCAGACAATATGGAGGCATGGGTTTTCCCAATTTGGAATTATATAACCTAATTCATTTAGCAAAGATTGCCGTAGAATGGTTTGGAGATATTTCCTATTATTCGATCCAGGAACTAGAAAGAGAATTGATAAAAACCTTTTTTTTCTACACACAAGTACACATATTAAGTATATTAACCTGCCCTTAGGTATAAAAAACTAAAAACTATATCTACGCCTATACGAGCCTGGCAGAAAATTTGTTTAAAGTTAGATGAGAAGTTCGAGGTCTCAAAGTATTTGACAATAGAAGGCAATCCTGATTTCCCAGAAGTCCTAAATAACAGAGTATTTAAAAAATGGAGAGAAAAATGTCTTATAGCAATAACTCAAATTATTAGTCAAGATCAACAGGAGATAAAAACTTTTCAAAACCTAAAGGAGGAATTTAATTTAGATAATAATGAATTCTATGCGTATTTACAAATCAGGCACTACATTTACGGATTATTTAGAAATTGAGGAACAGAGTGGAAATGGAGTAAGTTAGACCAATGGATTGGAATAGTGAGGGCTGGCATTTGCTCTATATCACCATGGTACCGACTCTTAGCTGCATTAAAAGGAGAAGTAAATTTATCATACATAGCCAATGGGTAGACTGGAAGTTTGAGCCTAAAAGAAATTAACGCCAATACGGTTAAAAAATTGATAGAAAGAGTAGAGAGGAACACACTCCCCCAGCCACATGGAGGGAAGCTCATTTAAAGCTCCTCTACCGAGCCTATTATACACCCAAAAAAGGTTACGCATGGAAAAACAACCAATTTGATAAATGCTGCAAATGTCAATTAATAGCGGCAGATTTAGCTCACGTAATATGGCAATGCCCAAAAATAAACCAATTCTGAAAGAAAATAGAATTCTGGCTGAACACACATACAGATATGCAGGTCAAACTTGGTTTAGAACAGATAATATTCTTAGTAGATAAAGATAATTTCGGCAGGGACCACAAGATAGTTAATGTAGCAATTCTGGCCGCTAGGAATTTAATTATGAAAAAATGAAAAGAGAAACATGAACCAAATCTACCAGAATGGCTAGATTTTATGAAAAAACAGCTGATTATAGAGCACTTTGATACTCCACTGCATGAGGAAGAGCAAGTACAGAAGTTTTTTCAAAAGTGGTCCCCTCTCATTAGATCACAGTCAGAAAGATAACAAAATCAATTAATTTTACCCTTCAGAAATACGGAGACTGTCCTCCTTGGTATATGGTAGGAAGTCAGTCTGGTTTGGGGGGAGAGGTGGGATAGATTAATCTTTTTCCTTCTTTTAGGCTATGTCATTGGTATGGGGTGGAAGGGTTGGGTCAAGGGGTTGAACTAAATTAAAAGGAAGCATTATAGTATAAAGCTAAATGTACTAAGTTTGGGAAAATATAAATAAGTTTTCTTTTTTCTTTCTTTTTCTTTGTAAACTGTTTTGATGTCAGAATTTTTTTATTGTATTTCTGTTTTGATTCACCATATAGAAGAAAGAGATTGTAACTATATCCTCATTCTTCTTTTTCTTTTTTTCCATTCTTTTTTTTAATATTATGCTTCAATTAATAAAAAAATATTTAAAAAAAAAAAACACTGTGGTGAGGAGTGTGTTCCTGCTCCCATGTTTCTTTAGCAATATCCAGTTTTTACTTCTGGGATGTCTACCATATAATAACTCAAAAGTTGAAAGCCCTGTGGAAGATTGAGGTACTTCTCTAATAAAGAACATAAGGTATGGCAACAAACTATCCAAATCTTTTACATCTTTGTCTATCATGTTACACAACATAGCCTTCAGTATTTTATTAAACCTCTCAACCAGCCCATTAGTTAAGGGGTGGTGTATTAATGTTCTATGGTGCTTAATTTTAGAAGTTTACACAATTATTTCATTACATTTGACATAAAAGTGGTCCCCTGAGCTGTAATAATCTGATTGGATATGCCGACCCTGCTAAACGTCATCATCAACTCTTTTGCAATACTTTTAGAAGAGGTATTTCATAAAGGTACTGCTTCAGAATAATGCATTGCATAATCTAATAGCGGATTTATGGTAGCGGATATAGGTAATAACCCTAGTAAATCCATCACAATCCGCTCAAAAGGAATTTTTATAATATGCAGGGTACTAATGGGTTATGAAAACCTTTAAATGGAGCTTTCTGCAAACATTCTGGACAGGATTTACAATATCTATCTATTGTGGAAAAAATACCTGGCCAATGGAACCTTGCAAGTACTTGCTTCCTGGTTTTCTCAATCTAAAGATGCCCTCCTAACACATGACTATGAGCAAGCTTTAGAACAACATTTCTGTGAGATTTGGGAAGCATAAACTGATCCACCTTGTTAGTCCCCTTTTTTTCTACTTTATAAAGTAAATCATGCTTAACTTTAAAATAGGGAAAACAATCACATTGAGATCTGGGGGATTTGGAGGCCAAGGCAATACCTTTGAACTCTTTGTCATGTTCTTCAAACCATTCCTGACATTTTTTTGCAGTGTGGCAGGGTGCATTACCCTTCTGAAAGAGGCCACTGCCATCAGGGAACAACATTGCCTTGAAGGGGTGGGTGAATGTGGTCTTCAATACACTCTAGGTAGGTGGTAAGTGTCAAAGTAAAATCCACATAAATCCCAGGAACAAGGTTTCCCAGCAGAACATTGCCCTGTTGGCCTGCCTTCTTCCCATAGTGCATCCTGCTGACATCTATTCCCCAGGTAAACAACGCATATGCACACCTAATCTAAAAGAAAACGTGACCAGGCAAACTTCTTACATTGCTCTATGGTCCAGTTCTGATGCTCATGTCCCCATTGATGGCACCTTTGGTGCTGGCCAGGGGTCATCATGGGCTCTATGTCTGCGGCTACACATCACACTACAATGCACTGTGTGTTCTGAGACCTTTCTATCATAGCCAGAATTATTTTTTCAGCATTTTCAGCTACAGTAACTCTTCTATGTGATCAGACCAGACGGTCTAGCCTTTGCTCCCCACATGCATCAATGAGACGGTTCACCAGTTGTCCTTCCTTGCACCACTTTTGGTAGGTGCTTACCACTGCATACTGGGAACACCCCACAAGACTTGCCGTTTTGGAGATGCTCTGACCCAGTCATCTAGCTATCACTATTTGACCCTTGTCAAAGTCACTCAGATCTTTTCACTTGCCCATTTTACCTGCTTCCAACACATGTAATTCAAGAACTTACTGTTTTCTTGCTGCCTAATATATCCCACCCCTTGACAGGTGCCATTGTGAATCAATGTTAATAATTTCACCTGCCAGTGGTTTTAATTATGTGGCTGATCAGTGTGTATATATATATATATATATATATATATATATATATATATATATATATACATGTCTAAATATTTGTATGTGTGTATGAATATATACAGAAATTAGCACACCTGAGTCTTTTGTTTGTATGCTTTTTACTTTCAATTTGTAATACCAGAGCTCACATGGAAACGCAGTTAGCACTCATGAGCGATACAAACTTAACGCTCCATTTGTAATCAAGACAATAATGTAGATGGCTGAGCTAATTCAAATATTCTTTAAACAGATTGTAACACCATAGAATGGAAGCCAAAAAACACCCCAAAACAAAGTTTTTGTATGGCAGTTTCAAATGGATTGGAATTGAGGCTTTAAAGTCATTTGATATTATCAAATAGCATCCTCTAATATGGCTTCCTAAGACTAAAAATATATATTAAATATTAGTAGTTAATATTCAGTATTGTCCTTAGGGTTGCAGTTAGTTCATAATTTTAATATGTTATTAATAATTTATTAATATGTCTTTATTCAGTTTCCTAATGGTCTTTAAATAAGCAAACCCGACCAATCATATATATTCATTTTTTTAAACATCTTATTCAAGTAGATGGACATTTAGATGCAATAATAAAATCCTCTAATTTTTTAAAGTATTTTATAATTGCACTGCGGAAATGATTGGTGGTAACTATGTGGTTATGGATTAAAACAATGATCAAGACAATGTGGTGGGTGGGCGAGCCAATCAGAAGTGGCATACACATGTAGCCAGCAATCACTGGCCACGTTCTGTTCATGACTGGCAAAGGATCACACCTGTTGTGTATGTATTTATTTATGTGTTTAATTCCTTTGTGTGGGCTTAACATGCTGTTGCCATTGCACATCTGTGCAATAATAAAATGCTCTAGCAAATAACAGCATTTTATTACTGCATTAGAATCTCTCTTTGAACAAAAAAAGGAAATAATGACACATCTTACATACAAAAAACCTCCCTGAAGTTAGGTATCTATTCTGATCAAAGCTAAGACTTAAGTAAACACCAGAGTTTTAGCTATCTCCAAATCATTCTTTAAATATATTGCAACATATCTATTTTCATTGGGGTTGTTTTTAATAAGTGCTGTAGTACAAAAATAAACAATGTCCTCTCGGTTTATTAGATATTACCACATTGTTATTAGCAATAACCTGCCAGACCAAGGCTTTACTGTAAATGTCCTTATAAAACATCTATGATAAAGATACATTAAACCTCCCATTGTGATTGTCAGCTGTGACGACCATTGTCTATGAGTGACTTTGCTAAATCCCATAAGCTTGGCAGGCAGCGTTTTTGGAATCTGCTTTCATCCCACTCTAGATATTTTAACTTTCTGTATTCAACAACCTCATTAACTGTCAACTGATCTGCTTATTTTGGCTAAAAGCTAATAAAAAGGTTATAGCCATACTTTTAGCATCTGATGACTCATAAAAAGTAATTGAGCAAACAGTATTAAACAACTCTCTAAATTTCTGCATATCCAAATACAGACATTTTTGTTTTTCATTTCTCTATTAAAGTGACATTGAAGTTATTTTTATGTATGCAAAGCATATATCAGACATTAATCACTGTTTTGCACAAATTCTACATACAGCAGTTTTAAGAGCATTTAAATTGTTGTCTTGGTAGAATATTTTGACATGTTTTAGATTCTAAGGGTCTACCCCTTCAAAAAGCCTCTTGAGTATGTTTATTTTGTTTTCTTTGTTATGGACAGTTGGGGAAATGAGCTCTTGTGGTGCTCAAGCAATCACTGTGTAGTATGTTGCAGGTTCAGGAGTTCTGACCTCTACAGGATTATTTTTTTTATTAGGGCATTTTATGTGCGACCCATGCTGCTACAAATAAGGATATGTCCTCATCTGTTTTGGCACAGGGGTGTTAATTATTGGCTCCATTTATCAAGCAGTGAAGGCAGTTTTTGAGCCTTTGCAGGGCAGTCTTTCTCATCTGCTGCCCGGTCACGGGGAACATAGGCAGGTTTCATAAGTGGGATACCTTGTATCCCCAGTAATGGTAAACAGTGCTTTATGCTTTATTTGTTAATTTATTTGCATAAGTAAGTAAAAGATTCAACAATGAGAAAAGTGAAAGATTAATGGCCAGATAATGAATGGAGCGTAAATGTTTACACGCAAGCGATAAGGGGTTTATCGCAGGTGTTTGTGCGTGATGGGCTTACTGATGGTATTACGACTTGAAAGTAAATGCGATCGCTTGAGCACAATTGTAGTTTACGCTAGATTGATTACCGTGTCCTCAGAGCTCGTATTAGCTGTTTTGCAAAACAAAAAAGTGTCACAAAACACATAAAAAATACATTACAATGTACACTTATACTCATAATAACACCATCTAATAAACATTATTTTAAAAAAAATTGCACACGTTATAAGGGCTCAAAGATATGAGGTCTCAGTTGTTAGGGGAAAAAAGCATGCAAAGGCCTTTAACATATTGGGGGATATTTATCAAAGCGTCAACTGAAAATACGCTTGATTCCCGCATCGTATTTGCTGCGAGATTGATCCGCCATAGTTATCAAAGCGTCAAGATAGTCAAATGTTGAAATGTGTGACGAAATATACGCTCCCGCGATCTCAATCCGACGCAGATCGATGCTTGACCATTTTCCCAATTTATCAAACATTTAACAGGTACGCTCACGTCTATATCGACGCAGCGTTCCTAGTTTTCAATCCGCCACCCTTGAGGCCGTAGATGTCATAAAAATCAATGGGAGTCTGAAAACACAGAGAGCTTATCTTCGATGCTACAAGAGAATGAAGTATATTACATAATAAAAGTAAATTAGAAACTTTATTAAAATTGTATACCCTTTCTAAATCAAACAATATTATTGCTCCACATTTGGTGCAGTAGTAGATATAGGGATAAAATTGAAAAATACATTACTACTTATGGATTATGTTACAACGTTGTCTCTCATTACAAAGCCAGGGGACAATATTATTTCTCCAAAATTTTTGAAAAGTTTTGCCCCAAACTTGTCGCACTAATAGATATAGAGATAAAAATGAAATAAATGCACAACATAATATAGCTAACTTCCTTTTTATTTTTTTGGAAAAATCTATATGCACCATGTTTAAGTCATGTAATACAAGTCCCACTCTCCACTTCGCACCAAATTTGACGCGACACTTTTCACACCAATTATGACGCAAACTCCTAAACAACACACACACTAGTGAATTTTTGCAATCACTTTTGATTGGAATATGCATAATCACATGATTTATGACATCAGCCAATCTGATTCAAATATACATTTTAAACTATCACTAACAAATCAAATTGCTCGATATTTGATCACTCATCAGAACTTGTAAGTGCCATTTGTTACATTGTGTATTATACTTTGAAAGTATGTATATGTGAAATTAGTATTAAAGATAAACATTGATGGTGACATTAGGACACACAGTGTAATATTTTAGACAATGATTTTTAACTTGAATTGATGTTTGATTCAATATAATCTTAAACTGATAGCTCAAAGGGATAGCCAACCTAACATTAAACTGTCATTTTCAGTGTATTTCTTCCTTCTCTTGAATTTCTTTTTCAGTAAGAAATGTCATCATATATGCCAGCCCATTTCATAACACCTGTGTAGGGGTGTTTTTTAAAACTAGATTGTAATCAGGAGGGGTTACACAGGTACAGAGAGAAAACTGGCCCAGCTCTTAAAATATCCATTGATTGCAAATAAATATACATGATACCCTGATTACATGCTATATTCGCAATTATTCCTGCTCAGAATAATAATACATTTACACTATATACATATAGTGGTATAAATAAACACCGAGATATGAAAGACAACATTGTTTAGAACAAAAAAGGAACTTATGGACATGTAAATATGTTTGCAAAAGATTCCTGACATAACACACACACACACACATATATATATATATATATATATATATATATATATATATATATACAAGTATGTGCAAAGATATATGTACAAATTCTAGCATTAAAAATCATTTATAAAAATAAAACATGAGATAAAAGCATATCATGACTTCTAGAAATACAAATACACATTAATTTACCTGAAAGTATCATATAAGAAATAAATATAAAAAATAACTTTCCATAAGATATTGTTTGTTGAGGTATAAATCTAGCTATTTCTTGGACATTGACAGATGAAAAATTAAAGATTCGCTTTAGAGAAATGTGCTTGTTCATGAACAGTAATGAAATGGTATAAATAAAGTTGGGAAAAACCTGAATAACCGCGACATCAATGACTGTAAGTTAACAGTCTGATGCTCATTGTGCCGTACTTGGCAAGTCTGTTTTTGATGGGGGTTTTTTTATAAATAAGGGCATCGTATGTGGATCTGCGTCAGAGATGTCTGGCGATTGTCTGGCAAGTGTATTGTCTATATATGGGTACAAATGTTCTTTACACAGCAGTTTATTTTTAACTCATAATACGAGCGCAACTCAACACTTGAAAAAAGCTTAATTCTAGTGCAGTTATCGCTCGAGCATGGAGCGTTAATTAGTGCTCCACTTGTAATCTGGCCCTAAATGTTTAACAATTTACATTGATCCCTCCAACCATATCCTGTTTGGTTAATCTAAAAACAAGTCAGGGTTGGTTAGAAAACAGATAAATAGAAAAAAGCTCTGGATGAGGCCAAAAAAACATGGTGAGTAATGAAAAAGTGGACGGCATGGAACCCTGTTACTGATGAAGATAGAAAACATTTTCACCAGACTCAAAGAAGTAATTTTGTGGTTTAATTAGAGAGTTTTTTTGTGGTGTTTATTGTTCAAATAGAGACTTTTTGGTGTTGTGGCATTGCTTAGGTATTAGAGAGGTCTTGTGACGGAGGACATGGGTGTTAGGGAGTACTAAAGGGAAAGTCTACACCAGAATGTTTTTTGTTGTAAAAAATAATTAATCCCTTTATTACCTATTCCCCAGTTTTACATAACCAACACTGTTATAGAAAATATATACTTTTTCCCTCTGTGATTACATTGAATCTAAGCCTTTACAGACTGCCCCCTTATTTCAGATCTTTTGACAGACTTACATTTAGCCAATCAGTGCCCTCTCATTTGTAACTCCACGGGCGTGGTCACAATGCTATCTGTATGGCACACATGAAATAACGCCCTCTAGCTGTGAAAAACTGCCAAATGCCTTGAAATAAGGGGCGGCCTTGAGGGCTTAGAAATTAGCATATGAGCCTACCTAGGTTTAGCTTTCAACAAATAATACCAAGAGAACAAAGCAAAATTTAATTATAAAAGTTAATTGGATTCTTTTACCACCCTGCCATTTTTGGAATCCACATGAATGCAGCGTAGCCAAACGAAGCATTAAGAAAAAAACACCTAAGCGTTCGTATTAAATATTAACCAAAAAACACTAAACCGACCGCACGAAAAAACAAAAAACCTAACCGCCTGCACGAAATAATAAAAAAACCTAACCACCAGCACGATGTATTAACAAAAAAAATTAACCACCCGTATGAAGTATTAAAGAACCACATAAGCCCCAGAAAGAAAAATTAACAAACACCTAAACCGCCAACCCCCACATTGCAAAATAATAAAGTAATTAACACCTAATCCACAAATTAAACAACGCAAATAACATAGTTAAAATATTAACCCCTAAACCGCCAACCCTCCACATTGCAATAAACCTAATTAACCTATTAACCCCTAAACCGCCAACCCTCCACATCGCAATAAACCTAATTAACCTATTAACCCCTAAACTGCCAACCCCCCACATCGCAAAATAAACTAAATTAACCCATAAACCGCCAACCCCCATCGCAATAAACCTAATTAACCTATTAACTCCTAAACCACCAACACCCCAAAATGCAAATAACTAATTTAATTACTAAACCCCCTAACCTAACACCCCTAAATTATCCACAATTAAATAAAATAAAAAAATACTGTTACAATAAAAAAAACATTACTTAAAAGAAAAAAAAATGATTAAATTAAATAAATCTAAAATTATAAAAAATAAAAAAGTCTAAAATTACAGAAAAAATAAACAAAATTATCAAAAATAAAAAAATTAAACCTAATCTAATACCCCATATGAAAATAAAAAAACCTCCCCAAAATAAACACCCCCTAATCTAAACTAAACTACCAATAGCCCTTAAAAGGGTGTTTTGTAGGGCACTGGCCTGTTATACAACTTTAACCTAAAAAATATACCAATTACCCCCTAACAGTAAAAACCCCCACCCAACCAACCTCTTAAAATAAAAAACCTAAGTATTAAAAAACCTAAGATACCCAAATCCCTGATATAAAAAAAACCACCCCAAAAAATAAAAAAAAAACCCTAAGTCTAACCCCGAAATAAGTACTCACAGTTCCTGAAGTCCGGCAACATCTTCAACCAGCGCTGGGACATCTTCTATCTTCATGCGGAGCGAAGGTGGCACAGAGCGGAGGTGATCACGGAGAGGAGGTGAACGCACACTGAAGATTGAATGCAAGGTACCCCATTTATATTGGGGTTCCTTGCATTCCTATTGGCTGAAATGTTGAAATCAACCAAAAGGATAAGAGCTACTGAAATTGATTTGAACAGCCAATTGGATTTCAGGAGCTCTCATCCTATTGGCTGATTTAAAAATTTTAGCCAATAGGAATGCAAGGAACCTAAATGGGGTACCTTGCATTCAATATTCAGTATGCGGCAGTGACCACATGAAGAGGATCCTCCATGTCGGCCCTGCTCCGCGATCACCGGTCCTGCTCCGCGGTCACCTCCGCTCCACGCCGCCTTCCCTCCAGATGAAGATAGAAGATGTCCCTGTGCTGGTTGAAGATGTCGCCTCCTGGAAGAAGACCTTAACAGCCGAACTTCAGGAACTGTGAGTACCTATTTCGGGGTTAGACTTAGGTTTTTTTTGTTTGTTTTTTGGGGTGTTTTTTTTTTAGATTAGGGATTTTTTTATTTTTTAATGGGCAGAAAAAGAGCTGATTGCCCTTTTAAGGGCAATGCCCATACAAATGCCCCTTTAGGGGCAATGAGTAGCTTAGGTTTTTTTAGACTTTAGGTTTTTTTTATTTTGGGGGGTTGTGTGGGTGGGGGGGGTTACTTTTAGGGGGTACTTTGTAATTTTTTTAGGTAAAAGAGCTTTTTAACTTAGGGCAATAACCTACAAAAGGCCCTTTTAAGGGCTATTGGTAGTTTACTGTTAGATTAGGGGGTGTTTTTATTTGGGGGAGAATTTTTATAGGGGTATTAGATTAGGTTTAAGTTTTTTTATTTTTGATAATTTAGTTTAGTTTTTTCAGTAATTTTAAATAGACTGCCCTCTGGGCAGACTTATCGCCCAGTTCATTATAAAAAAAAAAACAGAATAACACACTCTGAATTTCAAATTACTAGTATTTTTTTTTTCTGGCATATTTCAAAGTTACTTTGGGGGACCGATCGCAAAAAAAGATACTGCAGAACTAGAAAAAGTTCAGAAAGGGCCACAAAGCTAATAAGGGGAATGGAGAATTTAAGCTATGAGGAGAGGTTAGCCAAACTGGGTTTGTTTTCTTTAGAAAAAAGGCGCTTGAGAGGTGACATGATTACTTTATATAAATATATTCAAGGCCCATATACAGAGATGGCAGAAGCTCTGTTTATTCCAAGAAAATTGTTTGTGACAAGAGGTCACAATTTAAGGTTGGAGGAAAGGAGATTTAATCTCCTGCAACTGAAACGTTTTTTCATTGTAAGAGCAATCAAATTGTGGAACTCATTACCAAAGGAGGTAGTGAATGCTAATGCCATAGACACATTTAAAAATAGTTTGGATACATTTCTTTCTAGAAACAAAATTCATGGAAATGATTGCTTGTATTAAATTAGTCACCTTTTAGTGGGATTATTTAACCTTAACTGGAGCTTTTTGTAAGTATTTTACTGTATATTTGTATAGGTTGAACTCGATGGACTTCGGTCATTTTTCAACCTCATCTACTATGTTACTATGTTACTTCCATTTTCCCTGCCCCCTTTATCATGTGACACCCATTAGCTAATCACAATCACATACATATATACAGTATATGTGAGCCCTTGCACATGTTCAGTAGGAGCTGGTCCCTGATAAAGTCTGCATCTACTGATAATGGAAGTAAACTGGTAATTATTTTATTGCATGCAATATCTGAATAATGAAAGTTTAATTTGGACTTTAGTGTCTAATTAAAGGTTTACGACAGGAAAAACCTTATGAAGGGTTAAGATTGAGAGCTTATTGTGGAAGAGTTGAGTTGTAGTTAGGGTTAGTTGCAGGACATGAGTTGTAGTTAGGGTTAGTTGCAGTGTAACCAGTTCATGGCTATGCTTTCATACAGTGTGAAAGGGCTTCAGGAAAGCGTATTAAGCAGAAACATTGGAACATATATAATATAGATTTTAGTGTTATAGTACATGTGACCAAAAACTCCTTGACAGCTGGTTACAACTATTATTTAGTGACACACATATTAAATAAAACAAGCATAGGATCTACCTGTATCCAGCCTAATATCAACCTAAAATTCTCAGAACAGTGATGTTTGAGGATATCATCAGTAATGCAAGTAGTGATTTTATAACTGTATAGGAAATCACAATATTAGGGTACAATGCAGACAATGCCAGACCTTTATCTCATAAGATAAGAGTCTGTCCTTAAAATATCAGGCAGGTTTGTAATATACAAGAATGATCCTAAAGCTATGGTAAATGATCAAATAATTCCCTTAATAAACTCCACAATTTATAAAGGAAGTTTATTATTTTACAAGAAGTGTCTTTAAAGAGACATTGCACTCTAAAATTGTTTCCCCTTTTATGTGTTCCCAATGGTCCATTTTACCTGCTGGAGTGCATTTAATTTTTTTGCAAACAGCTTCTTTACCTTTATTTTGTTATTTGAAATTATTTAATTTTGACCGTAGAAACCACCATCTATACTGAAATATGAATAACAAATGTATTATATGTAAAAATATTATGTAAATATGAGACAATAGTGCTAATGGGAGTAGGAGATAGATTTTTGTATCTGAAATAGCTAGTTGTGCTCAGTAACACCCCCTCCCCCCATCCCTTGTATAATAAGCATTTCAATTACTAACGATTAGGCTGTGTGTTTAGAAATAGATAACATTATCAAGTCTGATTTACTGGCAGGCTCCCCCAATGTTTAGCTCATGTCCTCAAGAAAGATAGGTGAGAGGTTTAAAGAGTAAACAGCAAAATCCAAAAAGTGGAAAACAGCACACCTCAATTTTTCTCTTATGGGGCACGGAGCAGTAGACTTGCCAGGTCCACAGCACATGTACATGACTAAGAGCCACATTGGCTTGAAACGTTGTATGTTTGGACCCAGGATAAGAAAATAAAGGTATTTTAACTGATATGGTGGCTGGAGTTTTTTGAAGTTTAAAGAGTAAAAACAGTTATTTGAAATACACAAATAAATATAAAGGAACCATTTCCCATACATATAATACTCTGCAGTAGGTATAACAAGTCATTTGGAAAACATTAAGGGGAATTTACTAATATTGTCAACTTTACCTCTTTCTTTTGGTATCCTAGATACAATACCTAGGGTATGCAATGAATTGCTGCAATTCTGCCATATAGTGCTCAAAAGAAGTGCATGCATCTGAGACTACCTTGGTATTCTTTTGTGAACAGCAGAGAAGTTTCAGCAACATTTTTTTTTTAAAATTGCAATTTTTTTCTTAATCATTAAAGGGAGGAGACAGTGGTTCTTCAGTAAACAAATATGTGCTAAATCAAAATAAACATAACAAAAAACTGTTTGTGCAATAAGCAGCAAGCAATTTACTTGTATTCTTGCAAAATGAATACTTAGAAATTCTCAGTGTAGCTACTGCCTGTAGTTACATAAGGGAGCTGACATGTTGATAACTTAAATTGCATTCTGCCTGTCTGAGCATGGGCAAGAAACGGACGTCCTGTTATTGTTCATTAAATGCTAGAGAAAGTCAGCTCAAGTTGCTCTAGAACAGTGTTTCTCAACCGCGGTCCTCCAGTACCCCTAACAGGCCAGATTTTCATTATAGCTGAACTACAGCACAAGTGAAATATGGGTGAGAACAGGTTGATAACCATGGTTACTGGTAATCTGATTATTTCACCTGTGATCTTGTTCAGCTAATATGAAAACATGGCCTGTGCTAGACGATATATGACATCAAGCTATATGTGCCTTCCTCTAGAGACACAAGCCCCCTTGTGAAGCTGTGACAGAAAGTAATAGACCCTGCACAAATGAAGTTAAAAAAATAAAAAATAAAAGGTAAAAAGAATCCTTTTAATTTGATAAATCATAGATATTGCAATGAAAACTCTTAAAGTGATGGTAAATCCGAGCGTTTATTAAATGCTAGGATTTACCATCACTAAAAACAAACTTGTTTCAGCCATCACTTATTTAAAAAAAGGGTTCTAAACTCATCCTGTCTGTACCGCGGCAGCTCATTAAAATCAGAGCCTCCGGCAGCCCACGGCACAGTGCTCTTTACCAATGAGGTGACATTTCCACTTCTAAACCAATAGCCGTAATAGCATAAAGAACACCGTCAGATGACACACACGGCTATTGGTTTAGACGAGGAAACATCACCTCATTGAGAGAAGAGCGATGTGCTATTGGCGGCGGAGGCCCTGACTTTAGCGAGCTGCCACGGCACAGACAAGATGAGTTTAGCACCCTTTTAAATAAGTGATGACTGAAACTACAGTTTATTTTTAGTGATGATAAATCGTAGCATTTTTTAAATGTTTGGATTTACCATCACTTATATATATAACCCACCTCTTAGTACTTTTTTGTTAGAAGAATGGAACAGGCTGTGTTTTATCCCTTTAAAGAGCATAAAACAAAGCATAAAGCAAGGCATTCAAAGAAAAGATTAGTCTTAGAATAAAATGTAGATGATTTTTTTTTTTTAAAGCTGCATTAGCTGTTTAAATATTGACAAAAAAAGTGTAAAGTTTTAGTGTCTATAAAACTATAGGAACTGCCATGTTGTAACTTAGGTTATCTTCTCTGCTGTGGCCAATTAGAGACAGTTATAAATAGGTCACCAGAGTGTGCAGCCAATGACAGTGATGAATAGAACAGTGTTTTGCACCTCCATTTCTAAAAGGAGCTGAAAAGCTCACAATTTTACAATGGAATTAGAGGAAAAGGGGACAAAATAAATAATAAAAATATATTGCAGAAGTTTATATATATATATATATTTTTATAATATATAAAACAATCCAAGATGTAAATCCACCCTCCTGGGGTCAACCACCCGGTCCCTCTGTGTACATACAGCAAGCTTCAACAAAGTCAGAGGCAAACCAGGTTTTCTTCAAAGCAATTAGTCAAATTTATTGATGTTTCGAGGAACAAAACTCCCCTTCTTCAGAACACAAATAACACACACAAACCGTGCTTAAATAGAGTGAAACACAAACAGGTACCTCCTTCTTCCTGTCTAAAAAGGCGCTAAACTGACATCATTTCCGGTTTAGGTTAATGTGACCCTGGAAGTTTACAACATCCACTTCCAGGTTATAATAATCTTTATACGTACAACAATTGTGAACAAAAAGGGGATCACTAGTGTCTCCAGTGGCCCCGTGTATTAAAACAACTCACCATTAGCACACCTAGTTCTACATTGTATGTTAAAGCACAATTTACAATGTACCTCATTCCATATATTTCTTTGACCCCACACAGTCAAGTTGCCATTTTAAAAACCCCCACAAAAAACACCTCACACCTTCTTTGGGATTGAAAGGCCACAGCTCCTTTATTAACATAACTTATAACATAAATAACATTAACTTTTTTAACCCAAACACAGTGCCTGCCCCCACTCCACGTTCCACAAGCCCCGCCCTACCCAGGGGAGGGGCTACCACCATCAAACGAACCCCCTGCTGTTGAAACAGGAAGTCCCATCATATCATAACAGGCGTAAGCCTCTACCACCCAGGGCAAGCACCCCGCCACAGCTGCGATAGTTTTAAGCCTATCTCCAGGGAGGGAGGGCGGGAATTTTACCACCGTGCTGCTCCTGCTACCAGTGCTTGCTTTCCTTCAAATGGTTGTTGCTACTTCTTGTTAGCACCTTATCAACCCTTTTCTTAGCCCACCCCCTTGTCCTTTCTCTCACCCCATGCCCTGCTTCCTAGTGGGGTCACATAACCCTCTCTTCAATTTCTTTCTACAGGGTTATTCCTATATGAGGCATAGTGTGTGCAGTGCTTCACTATACGTGTTTACTTATACTTATGCCGGAAGTTGCGTCACTTCCGGTTGCACCGGAACTCTACCATTGTGACGTCACTTCCGTGACAAATATTTACAATATCACACGTGCAATGCAGTGTCAGTGTTTACATGACAAGTAAGCCTAAACCATAGCGATGTCAGACGACAATTAGAACAGCTAGTAAGAATATACCAACAAACATTACGTGGTCAACCATTTTAACATGTAAAAAAAAATGGACAATACAACAGTAAGTTAATGCTCAGAGAATCGGCAGCAGGGTTACATCTCTTAATCCATGTATATAATTCTTCTTACAAGAGGGGGTTTAGTGCATGTATATATATATATATATATTTATATATATATCATTCTTTGTTACAGATAGTAATCAATATGTCACATTAACACCCATCATTATAGCAATTTTTTTGGCAACGGTGCATAACTTGTAATACCATTTCACTGTCATGTGTTAGAGTCACCTATAAGGGTGGGGAACTCAATACTGGTCTAGGGGGTACCGTAAAGATAGCGCAAAAAATTATCTCTAATCCGCGTCATCGCCCATACCATAGACAATGACTGGTAGTGTATCCCTCATCCAAAGGCGAGAGGAACACCCCCAGTCAGTGCCCATCCACAACCATCCAGTGCCCCATCCCAAGAGTGACACATTACAAGGATATATTATGTTAATGCACCAAAATCAGGCACAGAGTTCAGTCCCTTAGGATTTATGGTATCCAGCCTGTACATCCATTCCGCCTCCCTTTTGAAAAGCAGCTTATTTCTGTCTCCACCTCGTGATAGTTTAGGGATATTGTTACGGTTACCCTTAGTCTCGCTGAGAGATGGACCGCTTAGTAGCCTGGATCCCTATTGCTAAAGAGGGGAGAAGCTGCTTTCCATAGTATTCTATATGAGTCTCGCAAATATAGAATAATCTCCCTTAGCTGCAGTACAGCTAGGATACCCTTCTGCCCACAAAAACGAGTCAACGCTGCGATTGAGGGTCAAACAAGAACTCAGGACTGGGATGCCCAGCCTGCTTTTTATTAAGGTTACATGCACACAGGGCACTCCCAGGGGGAGAGGGGGGGAAGCACAAAATCCCCCATCACACATTTAGATAGAGAGCACTGTCCTTTGACAGGCCACAATAGGATTACAGTACTTAAGATAACAAGTTTACAAGTTCATCTTATCAATTAGCAGTCTGGCTCCAGAGGTGATTAGACAATAGTTTCTAAAAGCTGAAAAAAAAGAGTTAACTCTTTATGAAATGATACTTGTTACGGTTTTCTTGGAGCCCTTCTTAGGCGCTGGCTTGCTGGTTCAGGCATTGCTGCTGGGAAATAAGCTCTTCACAACAAAATAACTAATGCTTCTGTAACAGTGCTCCCTTTCTGTGGAACACTCTGGCAGACACGGTCTGACCCCTTTTCGGGGCAGACTAAGGCTGTCCAGACCGCTGGTTATGCGGGGCTGAGGTCGGTTTGTCTGGACAACCCGTCGGCGTTGCCATTCTGTTTCCCAGGTCTGTAAGTAATGGTGAAATTGAAGGGTTGCAACGATAAGCTCCAACGTAATAGCCTGCCGTTATCTCCAGAGACCCGGTTCAGCCACACCAACGGGTTATGGTCGGTGACCAGAGTGAACTCCTGACCATATAAATAGGGAGTCAATTTCTTTAATGCCCACACCAAAGCCAAACACTCCTTTTCGACCGCTGCATAGCTGACTTCGCGGGGCAGGAGCTTCCGGCTGATGTAGGCAACTGGATGCTCCCCTCCATCTTCGCCTACTTGGCTGAGGACGGCTCCCAGCCCGAACATGGAAGCATCTGTGTGGACGATAAAACGTTTGTTAAGGGCTGGGGCCGCCAGGACAGGAGCGTTAATTAGAGCATTTTTGAGAGCCTGGAAAGCCGTTTCACAGTGGGGAGACCACAGGACCTGTCGAGGTAAGTTCTTCTTGGTCAAGTCAGTCAGGGGTTTGGCAAGTGTGCTGTAGTCTGGTACGAACCGTCTATAGTACCCTGCCGTGCCCAGGAAGGCTAGGACCTGAGTCTTAGTGATGGGGGTGGGCCAATTGGCGACAGCTTCTATTTTGGCCGGCTCTGGTCGCTGTTTTCCACACCCCACCCGGTGACCCAGGTACTGTACCTCGGCCATCCCAAAGTGGCATTTCTCTGGCTTCAGAGTCAGGCCAGCAGTCCGGATCTGATCCAGAACCATTCCCACATGAGCTAAGTGGTCCTCCCAGGACTCACTGTGGATCGCTATGTCGTCCAGGTAGGCGCAAGCAAAACTCTGGAAGCCATCCAGGAGCCTATCCACCAAGCGCTGGAATGTAGCTGGGGCATTCTTCATCCCAAACGGCATTACCCTAAACTGATATAAGCCGAATGGGGTGACGAATGCCGACTTGGGGATAGCCTCCGGGGCCAGGGGAATCTGCCAGTAACCTTTGCAGAGGTCAATAGTGGTCAGGTAATTTCCCCTGGCTATACGATCGAGTAGCTCGTCTACCCTGGGCATAGGGTAAGCGTCCGTCACGGTATTTTCATTGAGCCTCCGATAGTCTACGCAGAACCGGGTGGTCCCATCTTTCTTGGGCACCAAGACAACTGGGGAGGCCCAGGGACTATCGGAGGGCTCAATTACCCTGAGCTGGAGCATCTCATCGATCTCCTTCTTCATTCCTGTCCTAACTGCTTCGGGGATTCGGTACGGAGCCTGGCGCAAGGGAGCTTGTCCCGGAGTATCTACCTGGTGGGTGGTTAAAGTAGTGTACCCTGGCTTCGGGGAGAAGGTGAGGTGTTTGGACTGGAGGAGTTGGTTGAGCTGCTCCCTTTCAGTGGGGCTAAGTCGGTCCCCTATCTGAACCTGTGCCACTATACCTGTGGGGAGGCTCTTTTCTAATAGGTCTGGAATGGGTAAACTGTCGGGGTCTTCCTGAGGGGAACAACATACGGCCGTCACGTTCTCTGGTCGCTCAAAATATTCCTTGAGCATGTTTACATGGAATGTCTTTCTAAGATTGTTGTCGTGGCAGCTAGCTATCACATAAGTGGTGTCTCCCCTTTTCTCTACGATCTGGTAGGGACCCTGCCAGGACGCCTGCAATTTGTCTGTCTTCACCGGCTTAAGTACTAACACCTTTTGTCCTATGGTGAAAATTCTCTTTCGGGCCCCCCGATCGTACCATACTTTCTGTCTTCTCTGGGCCAACTGGAGATTAGCCCGCACGGATTTGGCTAATTGCTCCATTCGGTCCCTGAGTTCCAGCACGTATGGCACAATGGGGACACCGTCAGCCTCCATCTCTCCCTCCCAGTGCTCCCGGATCAGGTTTAGGGGTCCCCGTACCTTTCTTCCGTAGAGCAACTCGAAGGGAGAGAACCCTGTCGTTTCCTGGGGCACCTCCCGATAAGCAAATAGGAGGTGCGGCAGGAAGCGTTCCCAGTCTCGGTATTCCTGAGTGAACGTCTTGAGCATTTGCTTGAGGGTCCCATTGAACCTCTCACACAGCCCGTTCGTCTGGGGGTGGTATGGGGAGCTCAGGAGGGACTTAATTTTGCAAACCTGCCAGAGTTGTTGGGTCAATTCAGCCGTAAATTGGGTGCCTCGGTCGGATAGGATTTCTTTTGGAAATCCTACCCGGGAGAACACCTGTACTAGTGCATTCGCTACCGTATCCGCTTGTATGTTGGATAGGGCGACAGCCTCTGGGTACCTGGTAGCGTAGTCCACTACGGTAAGAATGTATCGCTTACCGGAGGGACTAGGGGTAGCCAGTGGTCCCACTAGGTCAATAGCAACCCGGCTGAAGGGTTCCTCTACAATGGGCATATTTACTAGCTGGGCTTTAGGGTGATCGCCTCGCCTTCCTACTCGTTGACACACATCGCAGGTGTTACAGTAAGTTCTAACGTCAGCGTGCACCCCTGGCCAAAAGAACGTGTGAGTAATGCGGTGTAGGGTACGGGTAACGGCTAGGTGGCCTGCTAAGGGGATGTCGTGGCCTATTTTGAGGATTTCTTGACGGTATTTGTGGGGCACTACCAGCTGTCGCCTACGCTGTCCCCTTTTCTCTGTCCAGCGGTATAGTTTCCCTTTTTCCCATAAGAATGTTTCGTTATCTGCCCCGCCCCCTCCGGTCTCTGCTCGTTCCCGGTACTTTTGTAAGGTCGGGTCAGTCTTAGACTCTGCCTCGAAAGTATCTGGGGTGTCCCAGGGTATGGGGCCTAACCTGTCAGGCAAGGTCGGGGTAGGTCTTACCTGTGTCTCCCGCACTGGTGAGAGCTCTCGCTCCGTCCGGGCTTGGGCCCGTGTAGTCACTGGGTCCGCCTCGTTGTTGCATACTGGAGCATAGGCAGAAGTCATGGGGCCCAAATCGTTGCCCAGTAGTACTTCGGCAGGTAAATTATCCATTAGGCCCACGTTCACAGCCCCCTTTCCCGCTCCCCAATCAAGATGTACTTTAGCTGTTGGAATTTTGTACACATCCCCCCCCGCCACTCTAACGGCCACAGTCTGTCCGGATCGCTTGTGCTCTGGCACCAAATGACTCTGTACCAGCGTGATAGTAGCCCCTGTGTCTCGCAATCCCTCGGTAGATCGCCCCTCGAGCCATACCCTCTGCCGATGGTGCTGGCGGTTATCTGAGGCAGCATATACAGGGTCTGCCTCGTGAAGCGGCCCCACATATCCCTCCATAGGGGCCTCTTGGTTAACACAGAGGGCCCGGGCCGGACGATAGGACCCAGAGGGGTAATTGTAATTCCTGGGTGTCTGGTGCGTATTAAGGGGGCAGCTAGCCATGAAATGCCCTGGTTGCTTGCATCGGTGGCAAGTCGGTCTGGGACGCTCAGAGCTGTTATTGGGTGGTCCTGAGTGTCGGACGGGCCCTGTGGGCACCGGGGCTCGGAATTCAGCACGAGGGGGTGCACGGTAAACCTCTCTGGGTTCGACCCGTGCTGGAGCTCGGTAGTTCATGGGTTCGTGAAGACGGGAGTCATAATGTTCATCGGCCAATTTGGCTGCTTCTTCTAAGGTAGAAGGCCGCCTGTCTCGCAGCCATTCCTTCCCTTGCTGTTCCATGCCATTATAAAAATGTTCTAAGAGAAACAATTGTAAAATTTCCTCCCCAGTCACCGCTTTACATCCGCTCAGCCAGTGATTTGCCGCTCTCCGCATTCGGTGCGCCCATTCCATATGGGTATCGTTAGGCTTCTTTTCCGTGCCCCGAAACTGTCGGCGATACGTGTCCGGAGTTACAGCGTACCGTCGCAACAGTGTCTCCTTAACTAGCTCATACTGTGTCACTTCCTCAGCACCCAGAGTACGAAAGGCTTCCAGGGCTCGCCCGGATAGTTTCCCAGACAATATCGTGGGCCACTCTCTGTTGGGAATCTGGTGCAGGGCACATTGCCTTTCGAAGTCCGCCAAATATTCATCAATCCCTGTCTCGCTCTCTAGGAAGGGTCGAAATGCCGCATAGGGTATCTTGGGCCTCCCAGCATTTTCGACAGGGATGATTACCTGCGGGGCTTCAGCATTGCGGTGTGCGTTCGCTAGGTTGAGTTCGTGGGCTCGAGTCTCTCGTATATCCTCGTCCGCCTCCGCCATCAACTGCTGTACCAATTCCATGGAGGGGTTCGGCCCGTATAATGAGAGCCTTTCCCGAACAATCCTGTTTTTTTCGTCACTAATCGTGGTCGGTGTTTCCGCCATTGTGAAGCTCTGATCCAGTTCGGTCAATTCTGCGATCAGCTCTCTCCTCGGCCGGTTGCTGGCGTACCCCCCTCTGCTTTCAAGTAAATCCTTTAGGGTTGTACGCTTCAATTTTTCGTAAGCGCTCTCCATCCGTTCTGTACCTCTCCTAGGAAATCCAGGAAAATCCCGCCGCTGCCGCCAAATGTTACGGTTACCCTTAGTCTCGCTGAGAGATGGACCGCTTAGTAGCCTGGATCCCTATTGCTAAAGAGGGGAGAAGCTGCTTTCCATAGTATTCTATATGAGTCTCGCAAATATAGAATAATCTCCCTTAGCTGCAGTACAGCTAGGATACCCTTCTGCCCACAAAAACGAGTCAACGCTGCGATTGAGGGTCAAACAAGAACTCAGGACTGGGATGCCCAGCCTGCTTTTTATTAAGGTTACATGCACACAGGGCACTCCCAGGGGGAGAGGGGGGGAAGCACAAAATCCCCCATCACACATTTAGATAGAGAGCACTGTCCTTTGACAGGCCACAATAGGATTACAGTACTTAAGATAACAAGTTTACAAGTTCATCTTATCAATTAGCAGTCTGGCTCCAGAGGTGATTAGACAATAGTTTCTAAAAGCTGAAAAAAAAGAGTTAACTCTTTATGAAATGATACTTGTTACGGTTTTCTTGGAGCCCTTCTTAGGCGCTGGCTTGCTGGTTCAGGCATTGCTGCTGGGAAATAAGCTCTTCACAACAAAATAACTAATGCTTCTGTAACAGATATGTTCAATGAGAATCACTTTGATTGAAGATACAGAATGTTTGGCCACCAACCAGTGGCGTGCCACTGGTTGGTCGGATTCTCCTTTCTATATGGCCTGCCTTAAAGCCATTCGATAGTTGGCCATTCTTTCTCTGACCGTCCCCTGGGTCTTCCCAATGTAGTGCAAACCACATGGGCATATCAACATATAGAAAATGTGGGTAGTGGTGCACGTTATGGAGTGATTGATGGTGTACTTCCAATTACCATGTGGATGGTTACATTTTTTTGTAGCTATCATTCCATTGCAGGTGGTGCAATTAGGGCACCGGAAGCAGCCCTTCCGTGTTACCTTCATATCATTATCTGAGTAACACTTTATGGGATCTGAAATGACCATAAGGTCCTTGAGATTAGTATTGCGTCTGTAGCCTACTATGGGGTTAGTGTTCATGGCAAATTTTTGCTTAGGATCCGAGAGTAGGATGTGCCAGTGTTCTTCCATAGATTGTCCAACCTTGGACGTGTTGGGGGCAAAAGTAGTGGTAAAGATGATGTTGTTCTCAGTGTTTTGTGGTCTTATTTTCTTTCGCAATAGTGTCTCTTGTGTGACATCTTTAACTTGTTCCTTCACTGTGTCCAGAAAAGTCGGTGAGTATCCCCTCTTCATGAATCTATTTTGCATCTCTTGCACTTGTGACTCCCCCTTCTCTCTGCTAGAATTATTCCTTATCGCTCTGATAAATTGTGATTTTATAATACCTCTAACCAGGGATGGGGGATGGCAGCTATTAGACATATGTAAGGAGTTCCGGTCTGTATTGGTTTGTTTGATATTTGTATTTGTGAAGAGCCCCCAGTACTTGGCTACATCAGGACCTCTCCTTCCATCTGCTTCTGGGTATCCTTGTGATTCCTGGATTTGAGGTATACTTATCGAGGATCTGGCAGCATACGAGGTTGGATTTTTAGTTTTCTCTATTTCAAGAGGGACTGTGCGGATCCAGAGAGAATATGTTGGATGAAACAACACATATCAAGGATACAGCTGTTCATGTAAGACAAGCCCAAACTGGCATCGTATCATTCTCAAGTGAGGACGCAACCAGGATTCTGTTTGCACCCATTTTACGCACAGTAAGTGAGACCCCTACAAATTTATATTTCTCTCTGCTAAAATTAAAAGTCTATCTTTCCCTACATGGTAGCTATTTATCTGAATATTTTCATCTGAACCAGATAACTAGAGGGTTTAGAATACGGAATATTCCTATGTTTGGTAGGGATAACCCAGACTTTAAACGTAAATGGTGCAATATCCTCAATAAGTGTTCGCTAGACTTGGTACTTTTGGTCATTGAAGAAGTAACATCACTATAACAGACGGTAAAAAGTGAAAATAAATCTTTTGAAGAAGTGCACAAGCGAACACTTGTTGAGGATACTAGAGAAGATTGGTTCCACAAACTGGGGGGTGCAAATAGATACATACAGAAACGAAGTGATAGTATTCAAAAACAGAAAGCCTGACACTGTTAAAACCGACTATGAAAAGGGTTGGGTATATAGGTGGCTCACCAACTCTAGTGAGGGACGACCACAGAAAAGACAAAAACCCAGACGGGTCACTTTTGAGACAATTGACTTGAGTGGGGCTGACTCATCCGATACAGACAGTGAGATCACTGGGGGTGAGATAGATAGCCCAGAAACCCACTCCTTTGGTCGTAGAAATATTAACGACAATAGATCTTTTTTAGGGGTACAAACCCGATCACGGGGGGAGGAGGTGGAAGAGACCATTTCTCAGGACACAGAAGGGTCAGTCACAGACCTCCACGCAGGGGCAGATAACTGACAAGTGTAATATAGTCATAAACTTAAGTTCCCAGATTCTTAATGAACAGGAAACCAGCTTGTTAAACAAGGGTCTATCCTTTGTCCCGAATAAAAAATGGGAGAACTTGACTTTTTGATTGATGTAAATAGATTTCAGAGACAACTTAAGGTTAAAGAGTTTTTTCAATATCAGGAGAGGACACCAGGAAGGGGATTCCATATTACAGGACGGGAAAACAAGTTTGATCCTCTCAATTGTAGTGCCAGCATAAAAACCTTTATAAGGATGGTGCAAGAACAAGAACTTGATAGATTTCCCAGAATTAAGTGGAAGGATAATTTGACTAGAGCCCAACGTGAGGCCATTAAGAGTCTTCAGAACGATAGAACTATAGTGATCCACCCCGCAGATAAGGGAGAGGCGATTGTTCTTCTTGACTATGTCGACTACCATAAGGACATTATGTCGCAATTTAACGACTCTAACACTTACGAAAAACTTCTGTATGACCCTACAGATATATTTAAGAAGCAGTTAGACGTGCTTATTAGTTTTGGTGTCTCACAAGGATATTTGACTGAATCTCTGGGTAAACAAATGGTAACAAGTTTCCCTAGGATCCCTATCCTGTACTCTATACCGAAGATACATAAAACCTTAGACAAGCCCCTGGGACGCCCAATTGTTTCCTCTAGAGATTCACTCTTACAACCGATAGCTTAATATGTTAATTTTTTGTTGCAACCGGTAGTACAGGACAACAGAGCTTTGTTATTGGACTCAAGTGAACGCTTAAGATTATTGAAGGAGATAAAGATCAAAGCCAATGATTTTTTAGTGGTATTGCATGTGAATAGTCTGTACATCATAATTCCTCATCAGGCAGGCCTAGACACTATGAAGGAACAGCTGATGGCTTCTGATAAATATGTGGGCCCACCCATAAAATTTGTGGTTCAATTGGCTGAATTCTGCTTAACTAAAAATTATTTTAAATTTGAGAGATCCTTTTTCTTCAGGTAGCGGGCACGGCGATGGGGTTGAATATGGCCCCATCATATGCCAATCTATTTATGGCAGGTTTTGAAAATAAGTTTTTATGGTCTAAGGGTGTACCTCAGGTAATGTTCTACAGGCGGTACATCAACGACATTCTACTTATTTGGAGAGGGAGTGTTGAAAGTTTACAGTTGTGGTTTCATGAATTCAATAATACTGACACAACCGTGAGGTTTAAGATGTCGTACAGTGATAAACACATTTAATTCTTGGATCTACTTATTGTAAAGGGTCAGATGGGACTTGAAACGACCTTGTATTCCAAACCGACAGACCAGAACTTACTTATGTCAAATAGCTGCCATCTCCCATCCCTGGTTAGAGGTATTATAAAATCACAATTTATCAGAGTGATAAGGAATAATTCTAGCAGAGAGAAGGGGGAGTCACAAGTGCAAGAAATTAAAAATAGATTCATGAAGAGGGGATATTCACTGACTGTTCTGGACACAGTGAAGGAACAAGTTAAAGATGTCACACAAGAGACACTATTGCGAAAGAAAATAAGACCACAAAACACTGGAAACAACATCATCTTTACCACTACTTTTGCCCCCAACACGTCCAAGGTTGGATAATCCATGAAAGAACACTGGAACATCCTACTCTCGGATCCTAGGCTAAAATTTGCCAAGAACACTAACCCTATAGTAGGCTACAGACGCAATACTAATCTCAGGGACCTTCTAGTCATTTCAGATCCCATAAAGTGTTACTCAGATGATGATATGAAGGTAACACGGAAAGACTGCTTCCGGTGCCCTAATTGCACCACCTGCAATGGAATGATAGCTACAAAAATGTTTTACCATGGTAATCGGAAGTACACCATCAATCACTCCATAACGTGCACCACTACGTTGTCTATATGTTGATATGCTCATGTGGTTTGCACTACATTGGGAAGACCCATGGGACGATCAAACAAAGAATGGCCAACCATTGAATGGCTATAAGGCAGGCCATAAAGAAAGGAGAATCCGACCAACCAGTGGCACGCCACTGGTTGGTGGTCAAACATCCTGCATCTTCAATCAAAGTGATTCTCATTAATCATATCTCTAAACTATCACGAGGTGGAGACAGAAATAAGCTGCTTCTCAAAAGGGAGGCAGAATGGATGTACAGGCTGGATACCATAAATCCTAAGGGACTGAACTCTGTGCCTGATTTTGGTGCATTAACATAATATATCCTTGTAATGTGTCACTCTTGGGATGGGGCACTGGATGGTTGTGGATGGGAACTGACTGGGGGTGTTCCTCTCGCCTTTGGACGAGGGATACAGCACCAGCCATTGTCTACGGTATGGGCGATGACGCGGATTAGAGATAATTTGTGCTATTGCCCCGGTACCCCCTAGACCAGTATTGAGTTCCCCATCCATATAGGTGACTCTAAGACATGACAGTGAAATGGTATTACAAGGTATGCACCATTGCCAACAAAATTGCTATAATGATGGGTGTTAATGTGACATATTGATTACTATCTGTAACAAAGAATGATGTATATACTGTATATATACATAGACATGCACTAAACCCCCTCTTGTAAGAAGAATTATATACATGGATTAAGAGATGTAACCCTGCTGCCGATCCTCTGAGCATTAACTTACTGTTGCATTGTCCATTTTTTTTTACATGCTAAAATTGTTGACCACGTAATGTTTGTTGGTATATTCTTACTGGCTGTTCGAATTGTCGTCTGACATTGCTATGGTTTAGGCTTACTTGTCATGTAAACACTGACACCGCATTGCATGTGTGATATTGTAAATATTTGTCACGGAAGTGACGTCACGATGATAGAGTTCTGGTGCAACCGGAAGTGACGCATCTTCCGGCATAAGTATAAGTAAACACGTATAGTGAAGCACTGCACACACTATGCCTCATATAAGAAATATATGGAACGAGGTACATTGTAAATTGTGCTTTAACATACAATGTAGAACTAGGTTTATTAATGGGGAGTTGTTTTAATACACGGGGCCACTGGAGACACTAGTGATCCCCTTTTTGTTCACAATTGTTGTACGTATAAAGATTATTATAACCCGGAAGTGGATGTTGTAAACTTCCAGGGTCACATTAACATAAACAGGAAATTATGTCAGTTTGGCGCCTTTTTTGATAGGAAGAAGGAGGTACCTGTTTGTGTTTCACTCTATTTAAGCATGGTTTGTGTGTGTTATTTGTGTTCTGAAGAAGGGGAGTTTTGTTTCCTGAAACGTCAATAAATTTGACTAATTGCTTTGAAGAAAACCTGGTTTGCCTCTGACTTTGTTGAAGCTCGATATATATATATATATAATCCAGAGTAAAGAGCGCACTCCAAAGGACTTGGTTCAAATCCCACTTTAATGTGAACGTTTTCGAGCCTCAGGAGCTCGACATTAGACAGACAGAATATTTACAATTGCACTTACCACCACCAAACATTTATACACAACATGCAAGGACGTCACGTTCTACACAGTAGACACACCCCTGGGGTTGTCTACATCCGTGTCAGCGTAACCTCAAAGTACAAACAAAATAAGGTGATCACCCTATGTTACAATCTTGCTAATATTATAATGTTGCAATTTATAAACAATGTGATAATATCGATATTATAATATTAGCAAGATTGTAGAGCTACTTTGAATCGCCAATAGAATTTCAATAGCTCTCATCCTATTGGCTGATTTGAACAGCCAATAGGATTTGAGTAGCTTTCATCCTATTGGCTGATTTCAATTTGAAGAATCAAATCAGCCAATAGGAATTCAAGGGACGCCATTTTTAATCGCATACCTTGAATTCTCTATCCAGTGTACGGCCACGATCATACGAAGAGGATCCTCCACGCTCCATGGCTCCGCGGTCGCCAGTCTTTAGTTCCAGGGTCGCCGGGTCTTCAGCTCCGCTCCGCGCCAGATTGTTCCTGGAAGAAGAGGTCACCGCTTGGAAGAAGACTTCACCGCATGGGACAGGACCTTCTCCGCCAGACTTCAGGAATGGTGAGTATCAACCTGGGGGTTGGACTTAGGGTTTTTTTTTATTTTATTTTTTTCTATTTAGATTAGGGTGGCCAATTTGTAAAAGAGCTAAATGCCATTTTAAGGGCAATGCCTAACAAATACCCTTTTCAGGGCAATGGGTAGTTTAGGTTTTTAAGTGTTAGGTTCTTTTATTTTGGGGGGTTTGGTGGGTGGGGTTTACTGTTAGGGGGGACTTTGTGTATTTTGATGTAAAAGAGCTGATTATCTTGGGGCAATGCCCTGCAAAAAGCCCTTTTAAGGGTTACTGGTAGCTTATTCTTAGAGTAGGGGATGTTTTTATTTTGGGGGGGCTTTTTATTTTCATAGGGATTAGGTATAATTTTTTAAAATTTGGTAATTTTGTTTTTTATTTTATGTAATCTTAGATTTTTTTATTTTCTGTAATTGTAGCTTAAAGGGACATTCTACACCAGAATTTTAATTTTGACTAGACTGTACCTTTAATTTATACTTAAATTACACTTAAAGGTACCTTCATTCATCGTTAGTCCGTCGGTAGAAGAGGATGCTCCGTGTCGGATGTCTTGAAGATGGAGCTGCTCCGCGCCGTATGGATGAAGATAGAAGATGCCGTCTGGATGAATACTTCTGCCCATCTGGAGGACCACTTTGCCCGGCTTGGATGAAGACTTCTCCCAGCTTCATTGAGGACTTCGGCCCGGCTTGGATGAAGACGTCTCCCGGTAAGTCGATCTTCAGGGGGTAAGTGTTAGGTTTTTTTAAGGGTGTATTGGGTGGGTTTTATTTTTTAGGTTAGGGACTTTGGGGGGCAAAAGAGCTAACTGCCCTTTTAAGGGCAATGCCCATCCAAATGCCCTTTTCAGGGCAATGGGGAGCTTAGGTTTTTTTAGATAGTATTTTATTTGGGGGGTTGGTTGTGTGGGTGGTGGATTTTACTGCTGGGGGGGTTGTTTGTATTTTTTTTTACAGGTAAAAGAGCTGATTACTTTGGGGCAATACCCTTCAAAAGGCCATTTTAATGGCTATTGGTAGTTTAGTTTAGGCTAGGGTTTTTTTATTTTGGGGGGCTTTTTTTATTTTAATAGGGCTATTAGATTAGGTGTAATTAGTTTAAATATCTGTAATTTGTTTATTATTTTCTGTAATTTAGTGTTTGTTTTTTTTGTACTTTAGCTAATTTAATTAATTTTAGCTAATTGTATGTAATTTATTTAATTGTATTTAATTTAGTAAATGTATTTAATTATAGTGTAGTGTTAGGTGTTATTGTAACTTAGGTTAGGTTTTATTTTACAGGTACTTTTGTATTTATTTTAGCTAGGTAGTTATTAAATAGTTAATAACTATTTAATAACTATTCTACCTAGTTAAAATAAAATAAATGCAAACTTGCCTGTAAAATAAAAATAAACCCTAAGCTAGATATAATGTAACTATTAGTTATATTGTAGATAGCTTAGGGTTTATTTGATAGGTAAGTATTTAGTTTTAAATAGGAATAATTTAGTTAATGATAGGAATATTTATTTAGATTTATTTAAATTATATTTAAGTTAGTGGGTGTTAGGTTTAGGGTTAGACTTAGGTTTAGGGGTTAATAACTTTAATATAGTGGTGGCGACGTTGGGGGTGGCAGATTAGGGGGTTAATAAATATAATGTAGGTGGCGGCGATGTTGGGGCAGCAGATTAGGGGTTAATACATATAATGTAGGTGGCAGCGGTGTCCGGAGCGGCAGATTAGGGGTTAATAATATAATGCAGGTGGTGGCGATGTCGGGGACAGCAGATTATGGGTTAATAAGTGTAAGATTAGGGGTGTTTAGACTCAGGGTTCATGTTAAGGTGTTAGGTGTAGACATAACTTTTATTTCCCCATAGGATTCAATGGGGCTGCGTTAAGGAGTTTTACGTTGCTTTCTTGCAGGTGTTAGACTTTTTTTCAGCCAGCTCTCCCCGTTGATTCCTATGGGGAAATTGTGCACGAGCACGTTACACCAGCTCACCGCTGACTTAAGCAGCCCTGGTATTGGAGTGCGGTAATGAGCAAAATTTTGCTCAACGCTCACTTCTTGTCTTTTAACGATGGGTTTCTGCAGGTAAGTGAGCGGTGAGGGAAAACTGCTCGTTAGCACCGCACAGCCTCTAACGCAAAACTCGTAATCTAGGTGTATGGTTTTATTTTTATTTCACAGGTAAGTTTGTATTTAATTTAACTAGGTAGACTGGTTAGTAAATAGTTATTAACTATTTACTAACTACCTAGTTAAAATAAATACAAACTTACCTGTCAAATAAAACCTAAGCTGCCTTACACTAAAACCTAACATTACAAAAAAAATAAACACTAAAATGACTAAAAATAACTAAATTACATAAAAAAAACACTAAATTACTGTACAAAAAAATAAGAAACAAATTATCAAAAATAAAAAAAGCCCCCCCCCCCCCCCAAAATAAAAAAAACCCTAGCCTACAATAAACTACCAATGGCCTTTAAAAGGGCTTTTTGTTGGGCATTGTCCCAAAGAACTCAGCTCTTTTACCTGTAAGAAAAATACAAACACCCCCCCCAACAGTAAAACCCACCACCCCCACAACCAACCCCCCCCCCCCCAAATAAAATAACTTTCAAAATAAAACCTAAGATCCCCATTGCCATGAAAAGGGCATTTGTATGGGCATTGCCCTTAAAAGGACATTTAGCTCTTTAAAAAATGCCCAGACCCTAAACTAAAAATAAAACCCTATTTATATTCTCACTTTTTTTACTTTTTGTGATTGTGTTATGTATGATTGTGTGTAAATCCGTTAAAGATCATTGAGCCTAATCTAGTCATTAGCATATTTTTCTTTAGGAATAAAATACATTTTGGCATTTTCCTAAGATATCTGTGTGCAGGTTTCCTTCTTTTAAAGTGACAGTAACATGTGTCACTTTATTTTCTTGTCTATAGTTTTTGTTTAAAAATAAAACCCACCCAAAAAACCCTTAAAAAAACTAACACTATCCCCCGACGATCCACTTACAGTTCTTGAAGTCCCGCTTGAAGGATCCATTCAGCCGGCGAAGTCATCATCCATGTGGCATGAAGTCTTCATCCAGGTGGCCTCTTCTATCTTCATCCATCCGGCGAAGTCCTCATCCAGGCAGCAAGAAGTCTTCATCCAGACGGCATCTTCTATCTTCGTCCATCCGGTGTGGAGCGGGTCCATCCTGAAGACATCCGGCGCGGAGCATCCTCTTCATACGGTTGCCACTGTAGACTGGAACTTTAATGCACGTGACACCATCCAAGATGGTGTCCCTTGCATTCTTATTGACTGAAAGATTTCAATCAGCCAATAGGATTAGAGCTGCTAAAATCCTATTGGCTGTTCAAATCAGCCAATAGGATTGAGCTCTCGTCCAATTGGCTGTTCCAATCAGCCAATAGGATTGAGCTCTCAGGCATTTTCGGGAGTTACGGTGCTCCCATTCTCAGCGCAAGGCTTGCAGCGACTGCCTTGTGTGGCTAGGTGAAAATGGAGTAAGATTTCTCCATATTCGCCACGTAAGTCCTTGCGCTGAATATTGGATACCGATTTGTGACGCAGTCCCATGTTAGCTTATGGGAGTAAAAATTGGGCGAAATATACGTGTATATAGGATACCAAAACAGCGCAAAAACCGGCGTTGCCGGCTTTTGTGGGCAACGCCACATAATGGAGCCCATGATGTTATTTAGACTTAAATTGCTGCTGTTTTTATTTGTGTTTTAGGTAAAATGAAATAAGTTCCCAGTGAGGCCTCTTATTTGGAAAGTTTTTCAACCCTTGTCTAGATATATCAAAAAGATTTGCTTGTTTTTATCTTTTGGCATTGTTTTGCTTGAACTTTTTTAATTTTTTTCTTTTTGCCTACAATAGTGTGATCTTACATTTCAAAGTGATTTATTGCATTGCTCCATTATAAAAATATACTCCTGTTTGTTTGAAATATACATTTCAACTATCCATCTAGGGGAATTTAAGGGCAGCCAGTAAGACATCCGTTTATAAATTGCTTAAAAAAGTAAATGAACAATTTCCCATGTAATCCAACTTTTAATAAAATAGATAATTAATGACAAAATATTTGGAAAGCTGAGCAAAATCCATTTATCTTAAATGATAACAGTTTACATAAAGATAATTACTCTAATAGTAAAAAAAACTGCATAACTTTCTTTTTATTACTTCAGGAAAAAGAAATTTAAAATGGATTTTTTTCTACTCTATTTTCACTACAATGATGACAAAATGTGAATGAATATAGAATTTGAATTGTCTAGGCTAGTTCCTTTTTAAAGTGATAGTCTAGTCAAAATTAAAGTTTTCCGAATCAGATAGGGTATGCAATATTAAAGGGATACTAAACCCAATTTTTTTCTGTCATGATTCAGATAGAGCATGATATTTTAAGCACCTTTCTAATTTACTCCTATTATCAATTTTTCTTTGTTCTCATGCTATCTTGATTTGAAAAAGCCGTACTGTAAGCTTTAGAGCCGGACCATTTTTTGTTCAGCACCTGGGTAGCACTTGCTGATTTGTGGCTAAATGTAGCAAACCAATCAGCAAGCTCTACTAAGGTGCTGAACTAAAAATGGGCCGGCTCCTAACCTTTTTTTACTGCTTTTTCAAATCAAGATAACACGAGAACAAAGAAAAAATCATAATAGGAGTAAATTAGAAAGTTGCCTAAAATTGCATGCTCTATCTGAACCATGAAAGAAAAAAATGTGGGGTTTGGTATACCTTTAAACAACTTTCCAGTTAACTTTTATCATCAAATTATATTTTCTCTCTTGGTATTTTATTTTTTGAAAGCAAAACCTAGGTAGGCTAATTTTGTGCCTTTTGACAATTTTCACAGTTAGACAGTGCTAGTTCATGTGTGTCATAAAGATAACATTGTACTCGCTCCCACTGAGTTATTTAGGAGTCGGCACTGATTGGCTAAAATAGAAGCTTGTTAAAAGAACTGAGATAAGGGGGGGGAGTCTGCAGAGGCTTAGATACAAGGTAATCACAGAGGTAATACGTGTATTAATATTACCCTGTTGGTTATGCAAACCTGGAGAATGGGTGATAATAAAGGGATTACATATCTTTTGAAACAATAAACATTTTTAAGTAGACTGACTGTCCCTATAAAGCTGATTAGTGACTTTCATTTTGGAGCAGTTAGTCATGCAAAAAATGCAAACTCAATTTGAGTATATTTTTAACTTTCCTTTAAATTGAGTTCCAATCCATTATAAACTTGATTGAATTAGCTGACCTCCCTGAGTTTTTAATGAGAAATTTCCAGAACATCTGTATATCCTGTGTTATTATGATTATCATTTATTTGTAGAACTCCAACAGTTTCCGCTGCACTATAAACACTGGTATAATATGCAAAGTGGGAGCGGGCCCTGGCAAGAGCTGTCATCTCTTCTAGATCACCTTACATAAAAGTAATCTAAAGCATTGTTTCTCAAGTCTTTGAGTACCCCCAACAGGCCAGGTTTTCATTACAGCTGAACCAGTGCACAGGTGACATAATCATCTGATAGGAGAGAGCAGGTTAGTAACCATGGTGTTACTAATCAGCTGATTAATTCACTTGTGCACTGGTTCAGCTATAATGAAAACCGGGGGCCCCATTACATATGTGGCGTTGCCCGCAAAAGCCGGTGCTGCCGGTTTTAACGCGATTTTGGTATTACATATACGGCGTAGCATACAAGTTACACACGTATATTTCACCCGTCAGCTGTATTTTTTTCTCCCATAGATTAACATAGAACAGCCGCGCAATTTGGTATCCAATATACAGCGTAAGGACTTACGCGCGCAGAATTCAGAAAATCTACTCCATTTTCATCTTGCTACAAATTGCAGGCGCAGCAACCCTTGCACTGACTAAAAAAACAACCTAACTCCCTAGAAGCCTTAACAAACACATACATTTAAGCAGCATCTCAAATAGTTGAAGGGACAGTATACTATGAGATGTGTTTTTTAAGCTTTATTTGTGTATTTGAAATAGCTGATTTTGTATTTGGAAGCCACAACCTAATCAAATGCATTGAGTTTGTAGGTATAATCAGATCTTATTACTTTATCACATTGTGTACATATACTTGCTTCTTTACTTTATATTTGTTCTTCAAACAATCACCAATACTTGGAGGGGACAATGGAAAATCATATTTTTATTACTATTATCTCTTTAGAACCCACTGGGAGTGTAATTTATTCTACTGTTAACACAGCTTGGCATTGATGCTAAAATATATAATGGGACAGTCAAGTCCAAAGAAAACCTTCTTGTTTCAAATAGGGCATGTCATTTCAAACAACTTTCCAACTTAATTCTAACACCAATGTTGCTTTGTTCTCTTGGTATTCTTAGTTGAAAGCTAAATCTAGGATGGTTCATATGATAATTTCTAGGACCTTGAAGGCCGCCTCTTTGCAATTTTGTCAAACCAATCACAAACAACACAACCTCTCACCTGCAGCCTTAAAACACCTGATAATGCCCACCTATCAGTAACATCAGTATTATACAGTATATACCCATGTGTCAATTTATATTGGATGCGAGATACATTGATTTACATCTTAGAAGTGAATATTAATATACTGTATGTACCCTTCATAAACAACTATTGTGGATGTGAGTTATAGTACAAGAATATGTCATAATCATTATAATATCACCTGTTTTTATTGCCATTTCTACACAGGTCATATTATATGTTTTAACAATATTAGTGTAATAGAACACACATTACATGGATGTGTATGACAATTACATGGTAAATAACAGAGGACAAGGTTTATGGTTAACTATAATAATATTTATTTATTTATTTGGCTTCTTGGATAAGGGAGCTGATGTGCCTGTAGTGGATTTCCTTGTTGTCATTGTTTTAGCAGATTCTGGTGTTTCTGCTGGTGTGCTGGCCACAGATGATAGCCTGGAGGCAGTATCCTGCTGGTGTGTAAAGTGCTCAACCAACACACCCAATTATCATTATCAATTATTGCATATTCTGTGACTGGTTCTGAACACTTGCAATTAACGATGCTGCCATGTCCCTCTGCAGCTCTATGCTACATTGTTGTATCCTCTCTTGGCTCCTGATGAACCTCTCTTGGCTCCTGAAGAACCTCTCTTGGCCTCTTTGTATGCTCTCTGTGCTTGTTATGAGCCTCCTCTGGAGTGCAATGTATTCCTCACCCAGGGGAGAATACAATGCATCCACAGGCTCTTGAGCAGCAGGGCTTCTAGTTGCTTGTGGGGCAGGGTCAGCTGCATCTGATGGTTCTTGCGGGGCAAGTTCAACTGCATCTGATGGTTCTTGTAGGGCAGGGTCAGTTGCATCTGATGTTCTTGTGGGGCAGGTTCAGCTGCATCTGATGGTTCTTGTGGGGCAGAGTCAGTTGCATCTGATGGTTCTTGTGGGGCAGAGTCAGCTGCATCTGATGGTTCTTGTGGGACAGTGTCAGCTGCATCTGATGGTTCTTGTGGGGCAGGGTCAGCTGCATCTGCTGGTCCTTGTGGGGCAGGTTCAGCTGCATCTGATGGTGCTTGAGGTACAGCTGTAGTTTCTGCTATATTTCCATCTGCAGATGGTGGAGCTCGTCCAAGTGATGAGGATGGTGGAGCTTGTCCAAGTGATGAGGATGGTGGAGCTCGTCCAAGTGATGAGGATGGTGGAGCTCTCATGGTTGATTGATAGTCCCACTGATGACCAGTGTGTGACCACTCAGCCTGTCCAATTGGCACTTCTTGTGACATAGTCTGTGGGTAAAATCCATGACTGACATGAGATTGTGTTGTGGGGGGGTAAATACATGGACCCTTTGTGGCTGTCTTGGCTCCCCCTTAAAGCCAAAGGAAGGATATTCCTCTTGCCAGGAATCTTGCCAGGGGTCATATGGCAATGGTGGTGGCATCACTCCCGGGTCCTCAACTGAAGCCATCCAACCATGCTCATGCCTGGGAGCATACTGTTCTTGCGGTTGCCTGAAGACTGGTGGTTGTGGTGGTGGCATGGATATTTGTATCCTTGTGACAGGAGGTTCTGTGGAGGAGTCAAAGGATGAGAGGGATTAGAACAGTAAGATATATGTCCATGTGGGCATACAATGTACATTGATACATGCTAGGGCCTATACTGATTATCATGTCAAACTCTATAACATGCATGTGCACATTGTGAGTTGTTCTCTGATTGATTTGAATATGAGCAGTATACAGGGATGTGTTTCATACAATAGTTATGTGTCCATTTAATGAAAACTCTACATGTGGCTTCTGGCCTGTGTTACTCTGAGACATGTTAGTATTGCACTATTCCACCTCATATCATGAATTGCATTGTGTTAAGTAGCAGTAATGTCAAGTATAATTGTAGATGTTTTTGTTAGTACGCCAAATACGATGCTCCTCATCGTGTACATGAATGTGTGATATTAAAGGATGTTATATCTCAAATACATATAATACTGGTGTGTGGGATGTTACTCACCAGCATGATGTGCTGTGGTTGCAGCCCCTGAGTCACGAGCCCCTGGAAGTCTACGGACTGCTGTGATACTCAGGGACCTTCATATCATCTCCTTCCAGGTGTTATACTCTATATCCAGGGCTGGCCCACCGTCTGTTCCCTTCTGGTGCATAGCTTCCTGCCCCATCTTTTCTTTGACCCGCCTCTTGCAGTCATTCCAGCTCTTTTTCAGGCCCTCAACATTCCTCCTCTGCAGGGCCACACTGTTGACAGCATCCTCTACCATCAACCATGCCATTTTTCTCTTTTTGGCAATGCCTTTGCCCTTCTCCTGCTTGAAGAGGGCACTGTAATTGTCCATGATGGCCTGGACAAGGGCAACATTTTCAGCAAATGAGAAGTTGGGACATTTCAGCCTCTCATCCTCCATGGCCACTTGGCTTCCCCCCTGTGATGTCCCTCGTGTGGGTTCCTCCCAATCCTCTCCCTCCTCCCCCCTTCTGTCCCCATGTGCACCCTCTGTCCCTCTCCTAGATGTGCCTGCTTTCTGGGGCTCTTGAGCATCTCCCCTCCCATCATCCCTTCTGGCTCTCCCTCTCCCTACTCCACTTACTCCCTGATGGGGACCCCACTGCTCCTCCTGCCCTCTCCAATACTCCTCTCCCTGCCACTCCTCTCCCTGCCACTCCTCTCCCCTCCTCCCCTCCGCCCTGCCTCTCCCTTCCATCCTCACACTAAATCACACTACACCACTCATACTCCCAGTTCAATCACACACAATCACAATCAAACACTCAGCCTATCACACTGTAAAAATCAAATAAAATATGTCTGAGGTGTTAGAAAAAAAGTGTGGTGTATTTGTATGTGTATGTATGAATGCAATGTGTGCAATATGTAAGAATATGTGTAAGTGTACAAGCTTACTCAACAACAATACGAACAATCCAAACACACTGAAGAAAATGGCGGCTGCGCATGGGTTTATATATGAATTTGAATAGCGTAATTACGTGTCGCATTTTATCTGAATTCCGGTTTAATTTTTACCAGTGTTAACCTAATTTGCATAAAACTACTCTTTATTGACACTTTCCGTGGACATAATACTGGCGAAAGTTACTTGCGACGACAAAAATGTGTATTTGCGCACATTTCTGAAGATCGCCAGTTTGTCCTACTTACGCCAGTTTAGCATCTAACGGCACAGTCTATGAAATACCCCGATGTGCGAGGTGAAATTACGGGCGGCGTGGGTTTCCACGCTTGCGCCGAAGCCTGCGCCGCATATTTAATCGCGCCCCAGGCCTTTCGGGGGAATACTTGAGAACCGCGTTTGGGAAACACTGATCTAAAGGATATCTGGGCTAATAGGCTTATATGCTAAGCAGGTTCAAGGGGATGACAAAAGGAGAGGAACTGAGGTAAGAAAAGGTTAGTGTATATTGTGTGCATCCCTGAACAGTAAAGTCTTTAAAGAGTAGGAAAGTCAAAATTAAACTTGCATGATTAAGATAGAGCATGTCAGTTAAGACCCTTTTAACTTAAAGGGACATGAAACCTAAAATCTTTCTTTCGTGATTCAGATAGAAAATTAAATTTTAAACAACATTCCCATTTCCTTATATTATCTAATGTGCTACATTCTTTATATATCCTTTGTTAAAGAAATAGCAATATACGTGGGTGAGCCAATCACACAAGGCATCTAGATGCAGCCACCAATGATCAGCTACTGAGCCTATTTAGATATGCTTTACAACAAAGGATGTCAAGAGAATAAAGCAAATTTGATAGAACTAAATTGGAAAGTTGTTTAAAACTGCATGCTCTTTCTTTTATTTTCAAATGTGCTTCATTCTCTTGGTATCCCTTGTTGAAAAAAAAAATACCCACATATCCTACACTAGTGGGAGCTAGCTGCTGATTGGTGCCTGCACACATTTGTCTCTTGTGATTGGCTAACTAGATTTGTTCATCTAGCTGCTATTCCTTTAGAAAAGGATAACAAGAGGATAAAGCTGATAATAGAGGTAAATTGGAAAGTTGTTTAAAATTTTATGTTCTATGCAAATCATGAAAGAAAATGTTGGGGTTTCCTGTCCCTTTAAGTAGCACTTTAAACTTTGTAAACCGGGGAGAGTCATGGAAAACCTTTCCAAGATAGAATACTTAGCTAGGCTCATGGTTATGCAATGCGTTGCTGCAAAATATTCTGCCATATAGTGCTCACAACAATTGCATGCATCTGAGACTACTTAGTATTCTTTCGTGGACAGCAAAGAAGTTTTAACAAAACATAATTATCGGCAATTGGAGGTAAATTGGGATTTTTTTTAATTTGCACATTTTTACTGAATCATTAAATGGATGAGAAAAAAACAATATATATGTTAAAGCAAAGTAAACATAACAAGAAACAATTTATGCTATAAGCAGCAAGCAAATTACCTCTTTTCTTGCAAAATGACTGCATTCAAATTCTAAGTGCGAGAAATAGATAGTGTGTGTGTCAGTGTATGAGAGTCTCTGTGAGAGCTTTAGTGACTTTGTGTGTGTGAGAGAGAGTGTGTGTGAGAGAGAATGTGTGTAAGAGTGTGTGTCAGTGTGTGAGAGAGGCTGTGTGAGAGAGTTAGTGTCTTTGTGTGTGTGTGTGAGAGAGAGTGTGTGCGAGAGAGTATGTGGGTGAGAGTGTGTGTCAGTGTGTGAGAGAGTCTGTGTGAGAGCGTTAGTGTCTTTGTTTTTGTGTGTGAGAGAGAGTATGTGTGAGAGAGAATGTGTGTGAGAGTGTGTGTCAGTGTGTGAGAGAGTCTGTGTGAGAGCGTTAGTGTCTTTGTGTGTGAGAGAGAGAGTGTGTGCAAGAATGTGTGTGAGTGTGTGTTAGTGTGTTAAAGTGTGTGTGAGAGTGTGAGTGTGTGTGAGAATGTGTGTGTGTAAGAGAGAGAGAATGTGTGTGTGAGAGTGTGTATGTGTGTTAAAGTGTGAGTGTGTGTCTGAGACAGAGAGCGTGTGAGAGTGGGAATTTCTATGTTTGACTGTGTTTATGTGCTATTATACATAATGTGTACTCTGCAAAAAGGTTCTTCTGTGCTGTGCACGGCTCAAGAGTGTTCAGGATAGGCCAGAACTAAAGGCGGCAACCCTACTAACCGCCCATATAGAAAGTGAACTTTATCGTAAACTCATAAAGGCCAATATTCTTCTACATGCTAGGAGTTTACACCCTAAAAATACTGGGTATGGAATAATGAGCGCAGGGTAAAGACACCAAACTCCTGAAATACCTAAAAAGTCCCTAACATAGGTATGTAAAATAGACAGAGAATATCGTTTAAACAGGAGCGCTATAGCTAAAGGTGTAGAAAAAGTGAAAGGTAGTGTTACTAATTAGTAAACAAACTTGTAAATATACGTAGTTGTAGGACAAATTGATACGTGTCAAGTCACAAGTTACGATTGTGATAGGAAATATATCAATAGTGTAAAATACTTAGTGAAAAAGTGATTTGTGCATACTGTGAATAGCCAAAAAGTTAAATAAATAAGTGACAGACTAATTGTTATTTGCAAGGCTCTGCCTAAAATTTAATACATCAAGAAAACAAATGTCAAAATTTAAAAACACAGTAAACTAAAAACGGACGTCTCCGTATAAAAAAAAGGGTTGCCAATACACCAAAACCAGTTATAAAATGTCTGTCCTTATGGCCAAATGTATTTGAGCAGTCCAGATAAAGGTTATTATGTAGATAGACGATGCAGGCTTACCCCCAAACAATGCGGCTCTCGATTATGAGAAAAAGAAAATTACCGCCGTAGCGGAAGTGATGTCACTTATATGGGCTGAGCACTCCGATTGGTTCCTGTGCGATCGCTCTCAGGTTTCAGCTGCTTGGTTCCACGAAGACAAAGTATCCGCTCTTTAAGTGCCCAAAGCACGCAGGATACTATTGAAAGGTGCTGTGTAATGTGTACAGCTGGTAGAGTTGGTACAAAGTCCAGTATTCCCACCTTCAATTAGGCCGGTGATTTAAGTGCATAGACAAGCACCAAGATAATTGCGAAGTTCAGAGTTTCACAGATGGCAAACGGCATCAATCTGTGACAGCAACTGTTGGCTGTGAAACACTCTTTAAAGTTAGATAATAGCAACAAACATCAACGCGTTTGGCCTTATAAAGGGGGAATTCATTAGGTTGAAAGAAAATTGTACAAGTTATGAATTTTTTGAAAAAGAAAGCCTAGGGGGCCGATTTATCAAGCCCCGTTTTGGCCCCAATGCAGCTGTTTCTGCACAAGTCTTAAGATTGCTGCTCTTTAACTTGTCCGCCATCTCTGAGGCGGCGGATGCCATCAGCCCGATCGCATACGATCAGGTTGATTGGCACCCCCTGCTAGCGGCTGATCGCCGCGAATGTGCAGGGGGCGGCATTGCACAAGCATTTCACACAGCGGATCATGTCCATCCGCAGATTAATATATTGGTCCCTTGGCCTGAGGAACATGTTCCTATAATGGGGCTGTAAATTGGGATTGATACAAAAGGCTTCTTTACAACTGAAAGACATGAAAAAGAGGATTTACTGTTTAATTGTACATCTAAAAGGAAAGCAGAGAAAAAAATTAAAGGAATACAAAACCCAAATTTTTTCTTTCATGATTCGGACAGAGCATGCAATTTTAAGCAACTCTCTAATTTACTCCTATTATCAAATTTTCTTTGTTCTCTTGGTATCTTTATTTGATAAAGCATGAATGTAAGCTTAGGAGACTGGCCATTTTTGATTCAGCACACTGAGTAGCGCTTGCTGATTGGTGGCTAGCATGGTGAAGTCTAAACAGAAACCAGGAAGTTGGTTACAATGTAAAGGCCACAATAGATGTGGTGCTCTGATTGTAAGGCATGTAGCCATGCTTTGGTGAGAAAACAATTCCAATATAAGATCACATACAAAGTATATGACCTAGAGAACTGTACCAACTGCAGAAAATGTTACGTAATTAAGCTGATTAATTGCATGGAATGTAATATGCAGTACATTTGTATGACCACTAGTTTGAGTTCGCATTAGAGAACACTTGTATGATCTTGCTACCTTTAATCCATGTTCTGCACTGGCTGCACATTTAATAGAACAACATGATTGCCAAGTGGCTAGTAATAGAACTAGTCAGGTCATCCCTTAGAGGGGGCAATATGGATGCCCTACTCTCTAGAGAGGCCTATTGGATATTAGTACTACGTACCCATATACCATTTGGCTTTAAATGGACAGTCTACACCAGAATTTTTATTGTTTTAAAAGATAGATCATCCCTTTATTACCCATTTCCCAGTTTTGCATAATCAGTGCCTGCTCCCAGATAACTTCTCGTGCACGAGCACAGTGTTATCTATATGAAATACGTGAACTAACACCCTCTAGTGGTGAAAAACTGTTAAAATGCAATCTGAAAGAGGTGGGCTTCAAGGTCTAAGAAATTAGCATATGAACCTCCTAGGTTAAGCTTTCAACTAAGAATACCAAGAGAACAAAGCAAAATTGGTGATAAAAGTAAATTGGAAAATTGTTTAAAATGACATGCTCTATCTGAATCATGAAAGTTTATTTTGGCCTAGACTGTCCCTTTAATACAGGAACAGATATTATGAATGTGGGAAGAAAGACAATTTCAATGTATTGCAAAATACTATGTATGTATTTATTTACCTTTCCTAGTTTTTGAAATTACTATCAATATTCCAAATCAATATATTGTATTCAAATATCTCTTTGTGGTTGCTATTAGGTGATTTTGGTTCACATAGGGTTAACATATGTACCTGATATTATATGTCACATGATTTAGTGTGCACCAATCAGAGAGAAATGTTAGGTTTAAAAAGTGCAGGTGCATTACATGCATATAGATCTTTGAGGACGGCACCATCCTAATGTATGCTTCATTTGAATAAAATCTAAAACATTTTTTTACCCGTGCTCCGCAAATACATTTTTGCTTTACTTACTATGTAACCCTACTAACTGCACCTTAAAGGGACAGTATACACCAAAACTTGTATTGTTTTAAAATATAGATAATCCCTTTATTCCCCATTCCCTAGCATAACCAACACGGTTATATGAATACACTTTTTACCTCTGTGATTATCTTTTATCTAAGCCTCTGCAAACTGCCCCCTTATTTCAGTTCTTTTGACAGACTTGCATTTTAGCCAATCAGTGCTGACTCCTAGGTAACATATGAACTAACACCCTCTAGTTGTGAAATACTGTCAAATGCATTCATATAAGAGGCGGCCTTCAAGGTCTAAGAAATTAGCATATGAGCCTACCTAAGTTTAGCTTTCAACTAAGAATACCAAGAGAACAAAGCAAAATTGGTGATAAAAGCAGGGATAGGCAAGGTGTCTGTACACGGACACTGGTGTCCATGATTAGCCCTTGCAGTGTCCGCCACAACCTTAGTATATCTTTTCTTTCTGATTAAATAATAGGAATAAAAAAAAATATGTAGTGTGAATAAAGTTGGTGGCTTGTCAAGAGACTGAGTAAAATACTGGATGTATATCTGCATCTGTATAATAACACCCATCTCTATACAAAGACACAGTAGTGACACTGGCACATGCGTATAGCCAGAGGAGGGCTGGTTATAGGGTCAGTGGTATCTGCATCAGTATAATAACACCCAGCGCTATATAATGACCCAGTAGTGACACTGGCACATGGATATAGCCAGACAAGAGCTGGTTATAGGGTCAGTGGTATCTGCATCAGTATAATAACACCCAGCGCTATATAATGACACAATAGTGACACTGGCACATGGGTATAGCCAGACAAGGGCTGGTTATAGGATCAGTGGTATCTGCATCAGTATAATGTCACAGTAGTGACACTGGCACATGGGTATAGCCAGAGGAGGGCTGGTTATAGGATCGGTGGTATCTGCATCAGTATAATAATACCCTGCACTATATAATGACACATCAGTGACACTGGCACATGGGTATAGCCAGAGGAGGGCTGGTTATAGGATCGGTGGTATCTGCATCAGTATAATAACACCCAGCACTATATAATGACACAGTAGTGACACTGGCTCATGGGTATAGCCAGAGGAGGGCTGGTTATAGGGTCAGTGGTATCTGCATCAGTATAATAACACCCAGCACTATATAATGACCCAGTAGTGACACTGGCACATGGATATAGCCAGACAAGAGCTGGTTATAGGGTCAGTGGTATCTGCATCAGTATAATAACACCCAGCGCTATATAATGACACAGTAGTGACACTGGCACATGGGTATAGCCAGAGGAGGGCTGGCTATAGGATCAGTGGTATCTGCATCAGTATAATAACACCCAGCGCTATATAATGACACAGTAGTAACACTGGCACATGGGTATAGCCAGACAAGGGCTGGCTATAGGATCAGTGGTATCTGCATCAGTATAATAACACCCAGCACTATATAATGACACAGTAGTAACACTGGCACATGGGTATAGCCCAGGGATAGGCAAGGTGTCTGTACACGGACACTGGTGTCCATGATTAGCCCTTGCAGTGTCCGCCACAACCTTAGTATATCTTTTCTTTCTGATTAAATAATAGGAATAAAAAAAAATATGTAGTGTGAATAAAGTTGGTGGCTTGTCAAGAGACTGAGTAAAATACTGGATGTATATCTGCATCTGTATAATAACACCCATCTCTATACAAAGACACAGTAGTGACACTGGCACATGCGTATAGCCAGAGGAGGGCTGGTTATAGGGTCAGTGGATATCTGCATCAGTATAATAACACCCAGCGCTATATAATGACCCAGTAGTGACACTGGCACATGGATATAGCTAGACAAGAGCTGGTTATAGGGTCAGTGGTATCTGCATCAGTATAATAACACCCAGCGCTATATAATGACACAGTAGTGACACTGGCACATGGGTATAGCCAGACAAGGGCTGGTTATAGGATCAGTGGTATCTGCATCAGTATAATGTCACAGTAGTGACACTGGCACATGGGTATAGCCAGAGGAGGGCTGGTTATAGGATCGGTGGTATCTGCATCAGTATAATAATACCCTGCACTATATAATGACACATCAGTGACACTGGCACATGGGTATAGCCAGAGGAGGGCTGGTTATAGGATCGGTGGTATCTGCATCAGTATAATAATACCCAGCACTATATAATGACACAGTAGTGACACTGGCTCATGGGTATAGCCAGAGGAGGGCTGGTTATAGGGTCAGTGGTATCTGCATCAGTATAATAACACCCAGCACTATATAATGACACAGTAGTGACACTGGCACATGGGTATAGCCAGAGGAGGGCTGGCTATAGGATCAGTGGTATCTGCATCAGTATAATAACAGCCAGCACTATATAATGACACAGTAGTGGCTCTGGCACATGGGTATAGCCAGAGGAGGGCTGGTTATAGGATCAGTGGTATCTGCATCAGTATAATAACACCCAGCACTATATAATGACACAGTAGTAACACTGGCACATGGGTATAGCCAGACAAGGGCTGGCTATAGGATCAGTGGTATCTGCATCAGTATAATAACACCCAGCTCTATACAAAGACACAGTAGTGACACTGGCACATGGGTATAGCCAGAGGAGGGCTGGCTATAGGATCAGTGGTATCTGCATCAGTATAATAACACCCAGCACTATATAATGACACAGTAGTGACACTGGCACATGGGTATAGCCAGAGGAGGGCTGGTTATAGAATCAGTGGTATCTGCATCAGTATAATATTACCCAGCACTATATAATGACACAGTAGTGGCTCTGGCACATGGGTATAGCCAGAGGAGGGCTGGTTATAGGATCAGTGGTATCTGCATCAGTATAATAACACCCAGCACTATATAATGACACAGTAGTGACACTGGCACATGGGTATAGCCAGACAAGGGCTGATTATAGGGTCAGTGGTATCTGCTTCAGTATAATAACACCAAACACTATAAAAATAATGTTTTTAATTTCAAATGTACCTTGGTGTCCTTCACTAAGGTCTGTACTTTGGAAAATGTCCGCCACAGCCTTTGTCTGTGCCTATCCCTGGTATAGCCAGAGGAGGGCTGGTTATAGAATCAGTGGTATCTGCATCAGTATAATAACACCCAGCGCTATATAATAACACAGTAGTGACACTGGCACATGAGTATAGCCAGAGGAGGGCTGGTTATAGGATCAGTGGTATCTGCATCAGTATAATAACACCCAGCGCTATATAATGACACAGTAGTGACACTGGCACATGGGTATAGCCAGAGGAGGGCTGGTTATAGAATCAGTGGTATCTGCATCAGTATAATAACACCCAGCGCTATATAATAACACAGTAGTGACACTGGCACATGAGTATAGCCAGAGGAGGGCTGGTTATAGGGTCAGTGGTATCTGCATCAGTATAATAACAGCCAGCGCTATATAATGACACAGTAGTGACACTGGCTCATGGGTATAGCCAGAGGAGGGCTGGTTATAGAATCAGTGGTATCTGCATCAGTATAATAACACCCAGCGCTATATAATGACACAGTAGTGACACTGGCACATGGGTATAGCCAGAGGAGGGCTGGTTATAGGATCAGTAGTATCTGCATCAGTATAATAACACCCAGCGCTATATAATGACACAGTAGTGACACTGGCACATGGGTATAGCCAGAGGAGGGCTGGTTATAGAATCAGTGGTATCTGCATTAGTATAATAACACCCATCGCTATATAATGACACAGTAGTGACACTGGCACATGGGTATAGCCAGAGGAGGGCTAGTTATAGGATCAGTGGTATCTGCATCAGTATAATAACACCCAGCGCTATATAATGACACAGTAGTGACACTGGCTCATGGGTATAGCCAGACAAGGGCTGATTATAGGGTCAGTGGTATCTGCATCTGTATAATAACACCCAGCGCTATATAATGACACAGTATTGACACTGGCACATGGGTATAGCCAGAGGAGGGCTGGTTATAGGATCAGTAGTATCTGCATCAGTATAATAACACCCAGCACTATAAAATAATGTTTTTAATTTCAAATGTACCTTGGTGTCCTTCACTAAGGTCTGTCCTTTGGAAAATGTCCGCCACAGCCTTTGTCTGTGCCTATCCCTGGATAAAAGTAAATTAGAAAGTTGTTTAAAATTACATGCCCTATCAGAATCATGAAAGTTTATTTTGGACTAGACTGTCCCTTTTAAAAGGACATGAAACCTATTTTTTTTTTTATTTCATGGTCCAGGTAGAACATACAATTTTAAACAATATTCCAATTTACTTCTGTTATCAAATTTGCTTCATTCTATTGGTATCCTTTGCTGAAGGAGCAGTCATGCTCTACCAGGAGCTAGCTGAACATGGTCCAGATTACAAGTGGTGCACAAAAAATGTTTTTCACTCTCAAGCTAACAGTATTCAACATGAAAAATTATTGCGGCCACATTTACGTGCGTATTACAAGTTGAAAGTAAAAAGTTAGCGCGCAAGCAAAAGACTGAGGCGCACTAACTTCTGGACTTCATATATTATGGCCAACGCATGTAGACTTCTATTAGGCGCTCTGGAAAAAAAAAGATTAGTTATCACTCGATACTGCGCTAGACCAAATGCAACCCAAAGTTGTTTAGATATTTCTTTATGTGTATATATATATATATATACAGTATCTCACAAAAGTGAGTACATCTCTCACATTTTTGTAAATATTTTATTATATCTTTACACACCACACATTTTTGTAAATATTTTATTATATCTTTACACACCACACATTTTTGTAAATATTTTATTATATCTTTACACCCCTCACATTTTTGTAAGTATTTTATTATATCTTTTCATGTGACAACACTGAAGAAATGACACTGCTACAATGTAAAGTAGTGAGTGTACAGCCTGTATAACAGTGAAAATTTGCTGTCCCCTCAAAATAACTCAACACACAGCCATTAATGTCTAAACCATTTGCAACAAAAGTGAGTACACCCCTAAGTGCAAATGTCCAAATTGGGGCCAATTAGCCATTTTCCCTCCCCGGTGCCATGTGACTCGTTAGTGTTAAAAGGTCTCAGGTGTGAATGGGGAGAAGGTTTGTTAAATTTGGTGTTATCGCTCTGACACTCTTTCATACTGGTCACTGGAAGTTAAACATGGCACCTCATGGCAAAGAACTTTCTGAGTATCTGAAAAAATTGTTGCTCTACATAAAGATGGCCTAGGCTATAAGAAGATGGCCAAGACCCTGAAACTGAGCTGCAGCACATTGGGCAAGATCATACAGCGGTTTCACAGGACAGGTTCCACTTAGAACAGGCCTCACCATAGTCGACCAAAGAAGTTGATTGCAGGTGCTCAGCGTCATATCCAGAGGTTGTCTTTGGGAAATAGACGTATGAGTGCTAACAGCATTGTTGCAGAGGTTGAAGGGGTGGGGGGTCAGCCTTTCAGTGCTCAGACCATACGCTGTACACTGCATCAAATTGGTCTGCATGGCAGTCGTCCCTGAAGGAAGCCTCTTCTAAAGATGATGCAAAAGAAAGCCCGCAAACAGTTTGCTGAAGACAAACAGACTAAGGACATGGATTACTAGAACCGTGTCCAGTGGTCAGATGAGACCAAGATAAACATATTTGATTCAGATGGTGTCAAGCGTGTGTGGCGGCAACCAGGTGAGGAGTACAAAGACAAGTGTGTCATGCCTACAGTCAAGCATGGTGATGGGAGTGTCATGGTCTGGGCCTGCATGAGTGCTGGGGAGCTACAGTTCATTGAGAGAACCATGAATGCCAACATGTAATGTGACATACTGAAGCAGAGCATGATCCCCTCCCTTTGGAGACTGGGCCGCAGGTCAGTATTCCAACAAGATTACGACCACAAACACACCTCCAAGATGAGCACTGCCTTGCTAAAGAAGCTGAGGGTAAAGGTGATGGGCTGGCCAAGCATGTCTTCAGAACCTAAACCTTACTGAGCATATGTGGGGCATCCTCAAACGTAAAGTGGGGGAGAGCAAGGTCTCTAACATCCACCAGCTCCATGATGTCATCATGGAGGGGTGGAAGAGGACTCCAGTGGCAGCCTGTGAAGCTCTGGTGAACTCCATGCCCAAGAGGTTTAAGGCAGTGCTGGAAAATAATGGTGGCCACACAAAATATTGACACTATGGGCCCAATTTGTACATTTCCATTTAGGGGTATACTTTTGTTGCCAACGGTTTAGACATTAATGGCTGTGTGTTGAGTTATTTTGAGGGGACAGCAAATTTACACTATTATACATTCTGTGCACTCACTACTTTACATTTTAGCAAAGTGTCATTTCTACAGTGTTGTCACATGAAAACATATAATAAAATATTTACAAAAATGTGAGGGGTGCACTCACTTTTGTGAGATACTGTATATATATATATATATATATATATATATATATATATATATATATATATATATATATGCCTTTTGAAAGGTAATGGTGCAGACCCTTTAAATTAGATTATCTTTAACATTAAATAGAAAGAAAAAGAGGAAAGCTATATTCTCTTAAAAAGAAAGGGAATTCAGCACTCTTTTAAATTTCAACACAAATTCCTTTTATTAATCTTCCAAAAAAGAAGAATTTCCTTGTGACACATCAATAAAAGAGACAAGTAAACGTATCCATATACATAATACTCCTAAACACATTGTAGCCTAAAATGTCTAAGCTTATCTAAAAACATTGATAGGTAAGTCAGCATGTAACTTGCTGCATAAACATCTGAGGCTAATCAACCTCTTAAACATGGGTGGTAAGGTAACAGGAAATTGGGCTGTGTTAGCACAAAGGTAAAATCAGAAAGACTAATGTCCAGAATGACTGTTCCAGTAAATGACCGCGACTTTCACCGCACGAAAGGTCTAACTGGACCGGAGATTCGTCCTTAATGAAATGCAAGTATGTGGAGCAGCTTACAATCCCCATCCTGTGTACAAAGGAGTACCTTGGCAGCGTTAAGTAAGCCCTCCTCCTTCTACGTCACTGTGCGTTTCTCCCAACAGCAATCCTAGGCAGCTTTTCTCATAGCCCATTCCGGTTACTGCATTCAGTTGTAGAAATGATCAGACACCTTTGGCAACGTATTCATCTTTCAAGGTTTTAAGGTTTCTACCTTTTGAGCTGTGACCGGCTGTATATCAGTTTCCATAGCCTTCACAAACATTACCATAAGCAGCCAATAGTTTAACATCGCTTAGCACCTTTTTCCTATGAATGTCCAGATTAGAACATAGATAGCATTTAAATTACCGTCCTCTTTAACCCCTTAACAACCACCATCGTACCCTGTACAACGCTGGTCATTATGCCCTTAAGGCTTCTTTCTGCTGCAATCTCGCTCAAAATTGCGAGATCACACCATTTCTGCATGCCCCACGAGTGGAGCACTGCAGAAAGAGTTGCAGAGTTACAGCGGACAGTGGTGGGACCAATCTTTGGTGGGTGGGAGCGTAAGGAGGGAGGTGGGAGGAGGGCGGGAGTGGGAGGGTCGAGGGTGGGAGTTGGCAGGACCACAACTCCATGCTACAGGGGGAAAAAAAATAATCTAGCTGTGTGGTTGAGAGGGGAGGAGGGAGGAGGGAGGAGGAGCAATGAGGGGGGTCATATGTGGGATAATTTAAGGAAAATGGATCGGGGAGGGGGTTTGGGTATTGAGGGGGGCAACTACACTACAGAAAAATGGGTATTATATATATATATAGTTAGCTGCCAGTACCTAAGATGGCCGCAAATAGGTAGAGGGGGGAGGGTTGGAGAGCTGTTTGGGGGGATCAAGGAGGTTGGGAGATAAGGGGGGATACTACTCAGAAAATATATAATTAAAAAAAAATGTAAACCCCCCCAAAAAAAAACTTTTATTTTTATACTGGCAGACGTTCTGCCAGTACTTAAGATGGGGGTGAACTTTGGAGGGTGGGGAAGGGAAGAGAGCTGTTTGAGAGGGGTCAGGGAGAGATCAGGGGTGGGATGTGTCAGGTGGGAGGTTGATCTCTACACTTAAGCTAAAATGAAACATTCAAGCTACCTTATTAACCCCTTCACTGCTGAGCATAATACAAGTGTGGTGCGCAGCGGCATTTAGCGGCCTTCTAATTATCTAAAAGCAATGCAAAAGCCATATATGATCCCAGAGAAGCATTTACAACCATTTGTGCTATGATTGCACAAGCTGTTTGTAAATCATTTCAGTGAGAAACCTAAAATTGTAAAAAAGTTAATGATTTTTTTAATTTGATAGCATTTGGCGGTAAAATTGTGGCATGAAATATACCAAAATGGGTAAAAATCAATAAATTTTAAGCAACTTTCTAATTTACTCCTATTATCAATTTTTCTTCGTTCTCTTGCTATCTTTATTTGAAAAAGAAGGCATCTAAGCTTTTTTTTTATTCAGAACTCTAGACAGCACTTTTTATTGGTGGATGAATGTATCCACCAATTAGCAAGGACAACCCAGGTTGTTCACCAAAAATGGGCTGGCATCTAAACTTACATTCTTGCATTTCAAATAAAGATACCAAGAGAATGAAGAAAATTTGATAATAGGAGTAAATTAGAAAGTAGCTTAAAATGTCATGCTCTATCTGAATCATGAAAGAAAGAATTTGGGTTTAGTGTCCCTTTAATGAAGCATAACGTATATACATCTATTCACATAATTTATCCTTTATTGGAACGGCATACACTTATTCAGAAATACTTTAGTTCATATTTACTGACTTTTTAGCTTTTGATCCCATTTATTCAGATATACAGCAATAGGTTTTTCCAAATAACTTAACCATTTAGAGAAAACATGCATAATCAGACTTTTCATTTAAAGGGGCAGTCTAGTCAAAATTAAACTTTCATGATTCAGATAGGGCATGTAATTTTAAACAACTTTCCAATTTACTTCTATTATCTAATTTGCTCAGTTCTTTAGATATCCTTTGTTGAATAAATAGCAATGCACATGTGTGAGCCAATCACACAAGGCCTCTATGTGCAGCAATCAGCAGCTACTGAGCATATCTAGATATGCTTTTCAGCAAGTGATATCAAGAGAATGAAGCAAATGAGAAAATAGAAGTAAATTAGAAAGTTGTTTAAAATTACATGCTCTTTCTAAATCAGGAAAGAAAAAAATTGGGTTTCATGTCCCTTTAAGCCTAGCGGAAACTTGGTTTTCAGCACAAAAATCTACTTTGCTTTTTTTTGCAGGAGAATTTTATCTATATCACCACCTCTATTATTAGGATCCCCCTTGTCTATGGCTACAAACTTCAGGGAACCTGGATCCCCAGCATGGCACTTTAAAAAGTGTCTAGTTACATTAGTATCTCGCTTGTAGTAAATATCATCTCTATGTTCTTGGATCCTGTTCTCTTTTGGAAGATTAATAAAAGGAATTTGTGTTGAAATTTAAAAGAGTGCTAAATTCCCTTTCTTTTTAAGAGGATATAGCTATCCTCTTTTTTTTTTTCTATTTAATGTTAAAGTGAAGGTCCATTTTGATGAACTAGTGCCCGGTTTTTAATAAACCTATTAAAAACAAGGGCACTTTAATTCATCAAAATTGACATTTCACTGTTTTCTTCAAAAACTTACCTTTTAATCCTGAATGCCCCTCCAATGATTCCCCCGGCCGTCGGAAGCCTCTGCAGACGTCAGAAATGATGAATCAGGCTTCCTCCAATCACAGCTTCCCCCCCGGGGGAATCTTGGCCTGATGCAACGCTGTGATAGGAAGAAGACGGATTCGTCATTTTGGACCCGCGAAGACGTCTTGCGACGGGTGGAGGAAGTGCTGGAGCGGCTGACAGGATTACAAGGTAAGTTTTTGAAGAAAACAGTGAAATGTCAATTTTGAAAAACCGGGCACTAATTCATCAAAATGGACCATCACTTTAAACATATATATATATATATATATATATATATATATACCTATATATCTACTGTATATGAATATACAGATATTATATTTAAAAAGAAAATATTTTCTATGTGAAGAACATAGTAATGCAAAGATTTTCCATTTAAAACACATTCAAAATTAATAAAAATGGTATTGCATGCCTCAAGGTATTTAACTGGGAATGACTGAAGAGTGTATACATTGTATATATGTGTATATATATATATATATATATATTTATATATATATATATGTTTACATGTGTTTATATGTGTATATATGTATGTATAAATGCATGCATATACATATTTACACACACACACATATATATATAATATGTATATATATATATATATGTATATATATATATATACACACACACACACTTAGGGGCCTATTTATTAAGGTGCGAGCGGACATGATCCGATATAGCGGATCATGTCCAATGCACATCGATAAATGCCTGCTTATTTTTGCTTCCAAAATGTAGAACCTTGCATTTTCCTAGATTAAATCTCATTTTCCATTTACCTGCCCATACTTCTAATTTTTGCAGATCCCCTTGTAATGAAAGTTCATCCTTCTCTGACCTAATGACCTTACATAACTTGGTATCATCTGCAAAAATAGAGATATCGCTATTTAATCCTTACGCCAAGTCATTAATAAAAATATTAAAAGAACAGGGCCCAGCACTGATCCCCGGGGGACTCCACTGATTACCTTTGTCCAATCTGAGTATGATCCATTTACTAGTACTCATTGCTCCCTATCTTTTATTCAGTGTTTTATCCACGAGCTAACATTTTCAGCTATTTAAACGACTTTCCATGTTACTTCTATTATGAAATGTACTTTGTACTCTTAGTATCCTTTGTTGAAGTAGCAGCAATGCACTACTGGAAACTAACTGAAAACTTTCGTTAAAGGGATATTCCAGACAAATTTGGAAACCACATGGGTGCATTTCAGTATTGAACAGAAGCAATTTTGTAATATGCATGCATTAGCAAAAATGCTTCTAATAAAAGCTATAGCTGTTTCAAAAGTGTATTTAAGTATGCACCGTGCACCAGCATTTTAAACACAGCACTTGCTCAGAGAGCCTAAAGTGATTGTACCATCTGGTAATGACTCTATTTGTTAATTGCTGACATGATACAAGCCCCACTGATTATCTGAGCAGCTGTATTATTTAAAATGCTGGTGCACTGAGAATATCTAGCTATGCTTCACATGCACATGCAGGGAAAATGTTAACACTAAAACAGTGATAACTTTTACTAGAAGCATTTCTACTTTTATATTGTAAATATGTTTCTATTCAAAGATGTAATAAATCTATGTGCGTTTAAATTTTGACTGAAATGTCCCTTTAAGCCAATGACAAGAAGCATATAATGTATGTGCAGCCACAAATCAGCAGCAAGCTCCCTGGAGTGTATTGGTACTTATTTGCCTACCTAAGTATGCTTTTCAGCAAATTATACCAAGAGAACAAAGCAAATTAGATAATTGAAAAGTTGTTTAAAATTGCATTTACCAACTGAATAATCTCCCACTCATTTAGAACATAAAGGGTTAATTGGATTAAACCCTTCTTTGTTTTTATCAGGGGCTAGATCACAAACTATTTAGACATCCTACTCGTGCGTAAACTTGCTAGATGTAGGCTTTTTTTCCATCGCTCCATTCTACATGTTCTTCCCATAGAAGTCAAAGGAGAGGACAGAAGAAAAAAACCTGTGCTAACCCAACAATGTCACATTCCAATGTTCTGCTTTTCTATTCCTGTAAAAATACAGAAATAGATATATATTTTACATTAACATATTCATATAAAGAAATATTTATTTAATAATAAAAAGTACATTTTCTATGTGAAGAACATAGATATGGAAAATGTGCGTAACAGGCATCGTGGTTCACAATTTAGGACTAATGTGGTCAGGTTAGCGCACATGAAAAATCGCTAACAAGTACAAAGGGGAACCACATAGCCTATGACTCCACAAATATTGTCAACTCACAATTATGTTGGCACCAATGACAAAATAGTACAAATAAAGCAGACTGGCCCTCACAGTCCCCAGCTGGCTCTACTCTGGATTCCACAGCTCAACCACGTGATAGGGGATTTGCCGGGGCAATTAAAGTGAAAAAAGATTTTCAAACATATTCACACAAATTGTTAATGTTTGTTGTTTCAGACAAAATAAAATAATTGGGGAAAAAAAATAAGTATCAAATTTAAAAAAAGATAGCTTTCTTTGTTTATTTGCAACATGCTTCGCAGTCACTGCTGACAGTTTCATCATGAAAGTTTAATTTTGACTAGACTATCCCTTTAAAGTGTTATTAGGGTGAGATTAAATTAGCCCTCCCAGAGATGTTATTTAAAGGTTACACTGACAAAGATATAGGATGGAGCACTGATTCTAAATGTATCCCATATTAACATTTATTTGAAAAAGACTCACCTATCGGGTTTACCTTGACACTGGCTGGTCAACTCCCATAGTTTTGACCAAAATTTGGAATTTAAAAAGACCTTTTTTCACATAAGTTTGGGAATAGCACCCGGGTAACCCTAAACTGAAATTTTCTCGCAGGACCTTCTATTTGGAATATTTAGCATTTATAATAATCATCATTCCCCTTAGCCCACCAGGTGAGCCCAAACAGCATATCTAGATGAGGCCACCAAGAAGGAGCCAGACTACTGCATCAGATCAGATGAAAAGGACCTTACATCTGTTCCTTGTGGATATGAAGATATCAAAGGGTAAGCCAATGGACGTTTTTATTTTATCTAGACCGTGGCTTTTTATTTTTAATACTTTTTGGTAATTTATGGCTTATTTGGGTTTAGGTGGTCTGGGAGTTAGGGATCCTAGGGGAAGGGGGTGTTCAATTGGGAATTTCTTGAGGGTTAACCATTCAAAGGGGGCCCTTAAAGGGGTATAATTGGGGCAGGGGTCCAGCA